>NW_018020614.1:285652-304092 GCF_002006095.1 Pseudomyrmex gracilis
AAAAAGAATAACAGAAGAATAGCGACACATATACGGCAGCGCTCGCTATATACACGAGGAGAAATGTGTCATGAAAAGACTCTCCGAGACGAAGTCATTTCTCTCGTCGGACGAGTCGGTTCGGCCACGCGCCTGAAGAATGAAACAGTCAATATGATGAAGAACGCTTCGCGCGAAAGATGTGAGGGAGAGAATCTTTCTAAAATCGCTGCGATTTCCACGGGAATCATCGTCTGTGGAGCAGAATTCGGTTTTCGATGTGACGTGTACGCGCGCGGGCGGGAAAAGAACGATGGTATCGCGGGAAACGAGTGGCGGCATAGACGCCGCCGATGGCGGTGGTTGCTTCGTCGTTTGACCGTAAAGCCGAAATCGAAGAATGCGCCGCTCCATCAGCAGTAAACTTTCGCGTACTTTCTTCGCGAAGTGCCCGAAGGCTCGCTACTGTACAGGGTGTCTCTCAGACTTTTCCTATTTCTCACTCCTCGGTGGAGTTTTCAACAATTCGATTTACACGAAAAAAACTCCGGGTTTTTTTTGGTGATTATTTGTATTACAATTACTTTTTATGTGTGTGTTCGAAATTATTGTTGGACTACAAAAAAATTATTATTGGAACCAGGAAAAATAAGTGTTAAACCAAATGATAGTATAAAGGGTGAAAATGATGTGTGTGTTGAACTCCGATTTGGATATTTGATTATTCGAACGCTTAAAAAAAATATTTACCTTGCTGTGCTAATATCACAAAGATATTCGCTCCAGATTAGCCGAGTCCCGTAAAAGCACCCGGTACAACCTCCGTACACCGCACATTCACGCGAGCGCATACGGTGTATCCGTGCCGCGTATATCTAGCCGTACCGGAAGCCGACTGCCATTATCGAGCGAAAGCGCGGCCGAGTACGGCAAAAGGCGCGAAGAAAAGGCGAGATGACGCGCGGAGTATCGCGTCGTACTGAGAGGATGAGGAGAGCAGAAAAGGAGGCAAAGAGTGTGGAGGAGGCGGAGTGTGCGGATATCGGTAATCGATTTTCGCGAAATCGTCCGGTGGGGTTCACGTGTTCGGGTCGACGCGCGTTTAACACCGACGCTTCATTACGCTCGCGGACGTTCATACGTTACACGCCGGACCGCCTAATTTATCGACACGGCCGCGTTAGCCGCTCTTTTCGTCGGTGACGATCCGCGCACACCCCTTTCTCCCTCCCTCATACAGTTGCGCGCGTGGGAATTTCTCTCTTGTTTCGCTCGCGGACGCGCGTGCAACTCTTTTATTTCCTTCGTCGCCGATAATAGATGCGCCACGCTCGCTTCGCTGTGCGAGAAATTCGGTGGGAAAAATATTTCGCCGCCTGTACGCGCGCGCGCGCGCGCTCTCTCTCGCAAACAGATGAAAAAAAAAAAGAGGGACGCGAATAATCCGGAGAGAGAGAGAGAGAGAGAGAGAGAGAGTTAAATTATTTCCGAGACGACTAGCGCGTGTGCACGGGTGGGTCGACCCAGTTCCACGCCTGACATTTTGCAAAAATAGCTAAGCGGAGGAATAACATTTGCGGAGTGTAATAGATTATAACGATGAGTGCAAATAATACTCCGCTTAATAGCATTACATAATCGTATTTTGAATTCATTATTTTATGATAAGAAACCAACAAATGTCAACGTTGCGATCTTTAGAGTAGAATAAGATTTGACGTGATCGAACGATTTGAGATTTTATCGTACAAAATGTATTTAAGATGTTCCTGCTTCTCGCAGCTTTTTGCGTTTCATTTCCGATTGCTTTCGAATTTCGTTAGTTAAATTAAATTATCGGCAAATTAAATTATTTTCTCATATTTTTTACATTTAATATACTTTTTCCGTCGATGTATATCAAATTTTCCAAATTTTTCACAGAAAATGATTTTATATTTCCGCGGTTTCTCTCTCTGTAACGTGATCTCAGGTATTAAACTCGTTCGATTCGAATTGGAAACTGCACCGGCTTATCCCGCGTCCACATTCGGAAGTCGCAAATACGTTCGGTGCGGTGGCGGCGTGGCGACCGAGAGGGAACGCGGCGATGGGGGATGCGCGCGCGAAAATATAATAAAAAGCGAAATATAAAATGGCAACACGCCGGAACGAAACAATGCCAGCGCGGCCACGGAGCACCGTAAATTTCGTCGCGGTCTATATTCGGCGGCGGCGCGCGCGCGGGGGTACAATCGAACGGTCGACATAATAACACTTGGACGCCGGCCGTAAATTTTCAGGCCGACCAGCAACGGAGAGAGAGGGGAAGGATAGGCCGCCGCGGGTTCAACCGCTATTGGTATTCTCTTCGGGTGTCATCCATCCCTCGTCCCCGCGTCCGTCCGGATGTCACGACCGGGAGGATCGGCCCCGTCTCCTCGTTTGTAACACATATCTATCACGTCGGAAACGGCCGCTCTTTCTCCTCGCAATCCTTTCCCGAAGCCGGGGCCGCTTTTTCGCGCGCGCGCGTCTCTTCCGACCTTTCGTTCTCCCTTTCGCGTTAATCGAGCATAAGTGCACGCCTAATCGCCTTAACGTTCGAATAATTTCGATCACGGAAACAGAATTTCCGTCCCGCAGCCCGTCCGACGGCGAGAGATTGGGACGGTGGAATTAACGGGGCGTTTATCAAGTATTTAAGATGCTAGACTAACATCAACGACGAAAAACGTGCTAGCTCGTGAAAATTCACGGCGATCGTGTCTCACACTTTCAAAGTTCCGTAAGAACATGTATATTTAACACGTGTTGTATAATTAAGACAAAAAGTATTTTCTTATAGTAAAAAACGAAACACTTCCGCAAGCAATGGCATTCGTTCCTCGATGAGTGCGGTAACTATTTTTTTCCGGTTGGTCGCCACAAATTTGCGAAAAGACAGCAAAGTTTCGCATTACGACGCGACCGTGATCCACGACGGTGCGATCTTCTCTCGCAGCGAGGAGGTCACGGCTCGGAAACTCGGCAAGAAACTCGATCTCATCTCGCTGCGCGACGCACCATCGATTCCATCGATCGCGTGGCGATTGCGCGCCGCGGCTGAGGTTGGCCGATGGATACTAAAAGCACGATTGGAGAGAGAGAGAGAGAGAGAGAGAGAGAGAGAGAGAGAAAGTGTGTGTGTGAGAGAGAGAGAGAGCAGGGGAGAGTGTGTGTGTTCTACCGAAGAGAGACGTCATTGGCAGGCTGAATCGTCTTCGGCTTTCGAAGACTTCGGACTCGCTCCGTTAGATAATGCGGCCGCCGTCGTATTGGCCAGACTACCACCGTTACCAAGAGTTCTTGTTCCTTCCGCGTATATACTCCAACGTCGGCGAAATTCCCAAAATTACCGGCATTACTGCGGACAAAGGCCGGAAATCCCGAGTTCCGATCCGGGAGCGCGTAAGGATCGTCGCCCGAACTGCGGAGTCTTCGTTAATTGTATTAATTGGTCCACTAAATCGAGCGATAAAAAGCGCAATCAAACTATCGATACGAAGACGAAATAATTCACACGTATACAATAATAATTTAATTTCTCTCTCTACAATATATTTAATATTGACGATATTTAACCACATTTTCGCGCGTTTAATTATGTTTGTGGCGTATGTTTTATTTAAATTATTAAAAATTCTAAATAATCGCACGTGCTTTTTGTGCGAGATTTCACGGAGAATTTCTTTATTAAGAAATACGTAAGAACTTTCTCTCGCCGCGCACACACAGAGAGCGAGCGAGCGAGCGCTACAAGGCGCTAAAGACAATCCCGCAAGGAATGATTTACCGGCGCGTTTGGCAAATGGCACGGTCTTGTACTGCGCGCGCCGTGGCCCGAACTCACCTCGACCTTTCAACCTTTCCCAGATATATCGCACCCGAATAAGATCATGACGTAGCCGGTCGAGAGTGCCCGAAATCGATTCTTCCACACCCGACTGCGATTTTACATCCCGTTCTGTATGTGTGTATGTGCGCGCGCGCACCCTCGCGTTAACAAAATTGACCTGTCGCTACAAATTTTACGAGGTTCACGGCAAAGAGTCTTTTCGAAATCGCGAGAGACGCTTTACACCCCCCGTAGAATCCGCCAAATTATTTCGATACTCGTTCATAAATACGCCAGCCGCGAGCGACCTAAGTGCAAACTATCACAAAAGAGAGATAAAGGATCACGTCGTGCATAGCGTATAAAGGAGGGAGGGGGCCACATGCAGAGGAATACGAGATAAGAACAAAATTTACGACGGTGATGTGTGTGTGTATCTTTAACTTATTCCCTAGAGACAAACGTCTCTAAAATTTTTAAGCGTCTTCTTGTGTACATATAATATACAATGTAACAAATGTATCCTCTGATGATGTTTATTTAATTTTGTCTCCGAATAATTGAGACGCGAGAAGCAATCGAATATACGCGGACATACGCGGCAGTTTTACGACCGTGTCGTAACGGGGAGGGACGGCTCCGTGTTTCTAGTATTTTCGGTCACGTTCGTCCCGCCATCAACGGGAGCGCATGCCATCGGGAGTACGCTCTCACAATATTCGCATATTCCGCCAGCGCGTCGCATTATAACCAGGCATACCCGAAACCCTATGAATTACGCGGGGCGTATAAATATAAAATAACGCGAGATATATATGGGCGAGAGAGCGCGGGTACGACGTTAGGGGCGTAAGTCTGACGTAATGATACATCACCGTAATGAAACCGCCATGCGACAACCCCTTCTCCTCTTCTCCCTTCCACCATCCCTGTCTCTGTCTCTCTTTCGCCGCTACCCCGTTCAACCCCTCTTCGCGCACGTATATGGTGCCAGTCTGGTCTCCCTTCCGTCTCTTCAACATCCGCACCCTCTCTTTCCTCCCTCTCTCTCTCTCTCTCTTCCTCTTCGTCGCCATCCGCGAATGCCATTGCGAACGTTCACGTTCGTGCCACGTCTTATAAATCATGGTTTACCTTTGTTCCCGGGAGCGGAGTGCCTCCGAGAAACACGCGGACCAATCGGATTCTCCCCTATGTCCGGATGCACGGTTGGAAATCCCATTCGCCGGAACCACACGTGATTCCACGTGATCACGACATTACCGATGATCGAATAGTAAACGGAGTGACACAAGACCCCGAATTGTCTCTGCCGAAGAGACGACGTGTGTCGTCCATCGCGGGGTGGTGGGTAAATTCAGGGGAAGCAGGATGTGGCGGACAGAGATAGGGATTAGAGGCGATCGATCGGCGTTATCCGTGTCCGGATAAAAGTAACTCGGAAAGTGTGTTGCGACTGCTCCCGAAGCGAAAAGAGACGAATGTCAGACGCGCTTTCCCGATTAACGTCGATGTTAATTGATTCTCGCTTTGACGCGAGAAGACGATATTAGAAGAAAATCAGAAAAAAAAACATTTTAAGATTAGAAGAAAATCAGAAAAAAACATAAAATTTTAAGAACTACATAAAATAATAATAATAATAATAATCTCGCGAAGAAACGATTTGCATCTCGGCGCGAAGTTTCGAGTAAACGGCTGATACTTCTCAGACACCCTTGTACGGGAAATTACGGTCGGTTGATTCATGATAATATTCCGTCGACCGCCCACATCGCAGAACGGAGTTTTCCCTTAGCCAATATCGCGACAAAGTCCACGAACAGCCAGCTATCAGTCCGGACCACTTATGACGGAACTTAGCGAAGATGATGCTACCGAAACCACGGGGTGACTCGGTGCTTGGATCATCACCGCATAATGGGACCTCGGTGCGTCGTTAAGAGATGACACGAACGTAGAGCCATCTTTGCACATCGACAAGTGCATCTGTTCCCAAACTGCACACACATCGATGGGCAGCTTTTCACGGGCGCGAGTGTCTCTTATCGTAAATTCCGACATCCTCATGCCTTATCCATACGCGTTGAGACAGTCTCTCGTGAACTGATGAAAAATCTCGTTGTTGGAATTTTTATTTTTTCCCGGAAGAAAAGATATTCTTCCTCTTTCTCTTCTTCTCTCTCTCTCTCTCTCTCTTTCTCTCTCTCTCGCGATAGATTTCGAGATCTCACACTTTTGATTTCTCTTTTCCTTTTTCTCCCGTTCTATATGTTTTTCTATATAAAATAAAATATATAAAAATATCGTCGCGACACAGAATTCAGCGAGATTCGAGAGTCAATCTCGACTCTCAACGTCATCCTCGTCCCTTCAACTTCGCGATCTCTCTTTGTATCCTTGTTAACATTTATAAAACTTAAATAACGATGTTCTCTCTAGCGTTAATGAAATGTGTCATGCCCCGCGCTGTTTTAATTGCTTCGTTATTTAAATTAATATTAACAAGGTTTCAAAGTGTAATAACACGGAAGAAGTTCCTTAGCATCGGCAGGACGATTCCGGAACAAATGCGAAGAGGTCATAAGAGAACGAGCGCGCGCGGGAAGGGACGAAACGCGCGCGCGGACAAAGGGGGAGACGAAATCGAGAAGGGGTAGCGGGGAGACGGGGCGGGCAGCGAGGCGCGAGAAGGGAGACCCAGGAGAGCCGGTTCATGCATATGCCACAATCTCATTTGACTGCATAATCGTATCCCGGCCCAGCGGGATCATCCGTGTCAACAAGTTACACATTTTTTTTTCTATTCCGCGGTCCGTTTTTGCGACGCGACCGACCGCGCCGTCGTCGGCTCCCTCGTTTCATTGTGTCGTGATTTTGTTGCCGCTAATTCGCGACGATTGTTTGATCCTCCCTGTCTCGCTTCGCACGGGACGCAGCGAGAGAGGGATACAAGTCCGCGCTCGTCCCGGCGCGATAATCCTTCCGCGGAAACGGCGGGGAGGAGGGAGGCAAAAGTTTGTCGAGTTTTCAGAGCTGGGGCGCCGCGGCGCGCGCGGCAGGAGGGGTGAATAAACGACGCGGTGAAAATCTTAATATAACGCAGGAAAACGCGGGGGAAAAAACACTCGCAGGTGTGCTAATGGCTCGTTCGTGATGGTTTCATCTCGTTGGTTGATTTGCAAACAAATGGATCGCGTTTATATATATACACGTGTGTGGGAGGGGAGAGGCCCGCGCGCACACATTAATCGCATTATTCAGGAATAAAATTATTACTTTAACTTTGAAAAAACTCGCGTTCTCTTCAACTCTCCTGGTGGTAAAACGCCGGGAAATTAGGCGGCGAGATAGAATTTTTGTAAAGGAGACGAAAGAGATACGATCCTCTCCTCCGTACAAGTAGCGTATATCTTAAAAATCCTCTTCTTGGTAAAAGTTAGGAGAAGAATGTTTAAAAAGGAGAAAGCGCGAGTGTTTCGCCTCTCAGGATGAGAGGCGCGCGCGGAGAAAAACGAGCAGCGATGTGAGAGCGAGCGGCGCTAATTAATCACGCGCCAAGTACAAAACTATCATAGCGTGGGGATGGGAAACTGTGAATTAAAGTTTGCGAATTCCTACGTAACAACAGCGTATGAGCAAACTGCGCTCGTTTGAGAATGTGTAATTGCGCGAAGAGGAGACTTAACGAGACGAGACCAACTGTTCGCCAAATTGGAGATGACGCAATCTCTGCGCTTAAAATACATATATACGTAAACCTTATTTTAACTCGCAAAAATTCACGAATTTCGCCGGTGCGCGTCGAATTTGAGCCAATCTTTCCGGATACAAGTATGTATTCTTTGTTATTGGCGTCTCTCGATGTCGCGCGCGCACGTTTTCTCTCTCTCGTATAAGAGAAACGAGCTCTGTGAGGTCAGACTCGGCTCGGAATATACACCGTACCACCAAAGGAGGTAAGAGAGACGCTTGAATAATATACACGGGCCGCCCGGCGCGAAGCGCTCAAGCTTGAAGCTTCGAAGTCTCTCCGTCTAACCCAGATTCGGAAACAGATCCGGGAACGAGGTCATTCCCGTTCCCGGATGCGCTTTGATTTCGTTATTTCGAATGCCGCTCGCTTCCTCTTCGCTCCTCCCTCTTTGCGTCGTTCCTTCTCTTCTCTCGGGTTTGTTCGCGGATAGACGAATTTCGCGCCTTCTTTGACGGAGCGGATCGGAGAAAGGGAGAGCGTTCGCGTTTCTCTCGTTCTCACGACGAATATATCAACCAAAAGACTAACAAGCTTCGAAGAAGCTCTTGAGGAATAATTCCGCGTGATATTCGGGCGTGAATTAGTTGTTGCAACGTAAGAAAAGGAAACCGAGACGACATGGGGCAGATCAAACTCAACTAGTTAGTAGAACTGCGCATCGCACGCTTTGATGCGAGATTAAGATACAGACGCGCACGCGGGGTAAGAAACTCCATTACTTAAAATATTATTAGATCGTCAGTGGGATGTCATCCGAAGGGAGAGATTCCAATACATAAGCAGTTTACACCGGAGGATTGCTGGTTCAGATTCCATTTGTTCCGGCTGTCACCCCATGACGCATGTCCCATCCATCCACCGGGTTCTCTCCCGCGCGCGCGCGCGCGTCCTACCCTTCCCTTTTCCGTAACGTATTACAACCCCTTTATATATTACTCTGTCGCGTATCCTCCGCGTCTACGAGCAGTCACGATACGCGATCGGTTCGGATGCCTGCAACACCACTGTACCTATACACCTTCTCTCGATGAAAGTATATACAGGGTGACATTTATACGAGCCGGATTATTTCCCACGCGCATTTTATGCATCATCGCGATCCTCGCGCGCGCACATGAATAATACATCTTGGCGCACCTTTAATTAATTTCTTCCTTTATAAATTCCGTTTCTTCTCGAACTTTTCGTATATAAGCGCACGTATAAGGCGCAACACTTCGCGCTTCTAATTCGTCCAAAATTTTACACGTGAGATATTAAACCGCCAGATGCGTAGTCAAAAGTCTCGAACTTATTCTGCCTCTTCCTTCGAGTTAGAGAAATTGCGTTTGCGAATGTAATTCGAGATTTGTTTGCAAGAAGAAGAAAAAAACAATCATAGAGTCGAAAATAGTCGTCGAAATGATTTTTCAAATTGAAAATTGTTTCGACGTCGCCCAAGTTCGGACGAATTTTTCGAAATCGCTCGGTGTGGAGTAATGGCCACGAAAGACTCGTACACGTATCTGTATATCAATTTACAATCTCTCTCTGCCAAGAATAGAGCTAGCGTAAATAACTTTTCGACAAGTTCTCGAGAGCGAGCACTGTGATGTCGTGAAATTTTGAAGATAGTCGATTGCCGCGCTCGCGCGCGCAGACTATATGATCTTCTGGAACATCGCTCGTAACATAAACAAGGCTTGCATTTCGCCTCTCCCCCCAGGAGAGGTTTCACGGTGGGAAACGAAGGAGGGATTTCATAATGAATTTACTGCTCGAATGCGCTCGGTAAATACAATTACTTAACCTCGACATCGTGCCGATGTTGTCTGAGATGTGGTAGGTAGGTAAGTCGATATTATTAAATCGTCGCTTATCGATCTTTTCTAATTGACCCTAATAACGATGTATTTTGTTGTTACGCTATTATATCGTCCTCGATTCCACAAACGGAATATACACCGAAGACGTAGAAATCCCACGGATAAAATATTTACGCATCCTGTTCGTATTATAAATACGATAAAATACGATCTCTGTTCTATTCGCGAGAAAGAGAGAGAGAGAGAGAGAGAGAGAAAGCGCACACAGAGCAAATTTCAAATTCGCGAGAACAAAAGTAGTGCGCGGTCAATGTGCAGTCGCGATAGTTCATCGTCCTTTACGGAGTTAAGGTCGTCCGAGGCGAAGGCAGCAGGGCGAAAAGGAGCGCTCCACTTATCTCACAATCACTTAGAAAGCAATCCCCCACGTTTCTTCCCTCCTTTCCTTTCTCTTCTCTCTCTCTCTTTCTCTCTTTCCACCCTCAGTCGTCCTTCCTGGTAAGATTGCATATCTTCACGGAGCAGCATTTGCGAGCAAATCCCTCGGCGGTGACGTTAATAACGACCGTGCAACGTGTACGTATGGTTTTTCCAGCTCTCGCGCTATGCCCGATTCCCTCCGCCCCCCCGGCTCTCGTTCTGTCCTTCTTTCTTCTACTCTCGTCTCTCCCTTCTTCGCGGAATACACACCGCATATTAGAACGTGAGTGCGCCACGGCCACGTAGCTAATTATCCCCGAGAGCGTACAGCCCGGAAGGTGATCTATTCGCGGCGGGGAGTTTCCACGAGCGAAAGAGCTGCCATTCGCGGAAAGAGAAAACGAGGAAAGAGAGAGAGAGAGAAGAGAGGAAGCGACTCGAAAAGGAGCAGAAGATATCCGTTTTCGAGGAATGCAAATGAGAGAACGAGCGAAAGAGGGGAAGAGAAAGGGAGAAAAGCGAGAGGACGAGAAGGAGGAAGGAAGTTCTCTCTTCTCGGAGGGGGTCGGGAGAGGGAGGAGGAATGAGAGATGTAAGGTAATTAAAGCGAACGTGCACCACCTTGTAGGAGATTTAAAAGCTCGTAACTTTTTATGATTTACATTCCTTTCATTTAGTCGCGGTACCTACGAATAGACTCCATAGCACAATTTCTTCTCTCTTTCTCTCTTTCTGTCTCTCGACACTTTTCTCCTCTGCTTACTTACCGCTTTTCTCTCGCTTCGGCTCTCCTTCATCTCTCTCTCTCTCTTTCGCTTCTCTTCTTTCTTTTCCTTCGTGTTTTCTTGTTTCTTTCTCCACCGTGCCATCCGCGCTTCTCTTCTTCCCGCGTTCCGCCTCCGCAATCTCGAGATTGCGCGCGACAACTTTGCCACACGCTGCGGAACATAAGTTCCCAACTTGGTGCCGCGCGCCAGGTTTCTCTTCTTCTTGCTCTCCTTCCCTCTTCCCGCCCCCCTTCCCGTGCTCCGTTACTTCGACGCCGGAGAGACTCGATTAAGCTTCCGCGAGATCGAGATTAATCGAATACCTCCGTGCCTTATGTCCGATCAGCTCCCAGCCAATAATTAATATTCAGTGTCACTTCCCGTGCGCCGTCGAGTCGGGCGCAGAATCTCCTCCCTCCCCTTCTTTCCGATGCCGAATCGCTATCTCCGAAAGTACCACGGCACTTTTCATTTACCGGTGATTCCATTAATTTGAATAATTCAACCTCGTCGTCTTCGGAAACGCGAAGAGGATCGATCGTGCAGTTTACAAATCGGTGGATGATGAGACGTACGTGTCGGTGTTTGGAGAATTCAATAGCACTATATATATTTTTTACGAAAAGGTATTTTTTTCGTAGTGTTACTTCAATACTTATTAAGTAAGCTAACATTTTTGTATTTTATTTTATCGAATTCTGTTAACAAAGTTTTCGTTGAAAGATATTAGATATTTAATGACGACTTTTTCGTTGAAAGATATTAGATATTTAATGACGACTTCCGAATTAATATCCTTAAGTCATCTGGACTGATATTCCACAGTTCGCGCTTAAAATATTGAAGTACCATCGTCTGATTTATATATATATATAATACGATGTACAAGAACATCAGGATTCGATAATAAATCCAGAGACGGCGAAATGTTCGGGTTCGCTTCTGTATTTAAAACTCTCAGCGTGTAAGTAGATTCTTTTCTTAACAACGCGTATCAATTAGCGTTTTACTTAACGTCGAGATGTTTCAACTTACTCGATTAATTTTCCCGATGTAATTTTATCTGCGTAAGCATTCCGGGGAGAAGTTTTCAGTTTTTGTCTTAACTTGTATTTTGATAAGATGCTAAAAATTTCACGCAGACAGTTTTTCGATTTGCGAGACGCGTAAAATCCCGAAATCCTCGAAATCCTTCGCGTTTCGTGGTATCAACAATGTGTCTCGCTCGAGCCACACACGCCGGGCCATTTAATCGCGCAATCGATGCGACGACAGAGCGGCGAAGTTTGTGCCTGCGACGATTGCGTCCTCTCTATCGCTCTTTCCGCCAATACCGGCGAAACTTCGGCGCGTTGATTATTTCACGGTTCGTCCCGAATAACCGCGCGAAATTAATCGCGACGGCAACGACGACGATGACGACGAGGACGAGGCTGTTTGTGCTGCGGCCCGGAACTTGGGCGGTAAACTGTGCGCGTTTCAAGTTACATTAACGCGTGTCGTGTTGTCGTCGTCGTCGTCGTCGTACGTGCACACAATACGTGCGTTTACGCAACGCGCGCACAAACGCATATGTGCGCGCTTACGTACGCGTGTATAATAAATCGACACACGAAGCGAAATTAGGCGAGGAGCGGCAACTCCAACGTCCCAAATTATATCCTATCGAGCCTGTCTTTCGAAGCAGCAGACAACACGGGGAGAGGGAAACGCAGATAGTGTAATATATGTAGGAGAGACAGACGGCTGGTTCTCGAGACACAAAGAAGAAGGGGGAGGAGGCGAGCGAACGCGAGAGAGCAAGCGGACGGAGAGGCATAGATACATCTGCTCAAAGACAATGGATACATTAGGAATGCTCTCTGAACACAGTTTGCGCAGTTATCGATTAACTGGAGCATACTGCATCGACAATAAACCCCGATTCGGAATGGCTCGAGGAGGAGAGGATGTGTGCTTCATCGGTGATTCATAGTGGCATCAACTCGCGGATGTCAACGATCGAATCAACAAATTCAACCATGTTATTTAACTTTGTCTGATGATTTCGCGATTTCTCGGCGAACACTTTCAGAGCGAGTTATATTGTTTCAAACGTGTATTTCTATTATTCAGTTTTGATTTTATTTTGCAAAAATCATTTGACTACTTGTTGATTTTTTCGAAAGTGAAAAAGTTTCGCGCCGATAATAAACAAAAAAAAAAAAAAACATAATCTAAAAAATAAACACGTGCGCGAGAAATCGGTCACAGTCGATTGACACTTCTCGGAGAGAATTCGCGCGAAAACTCTGTCAGTCCTTTCCTTCCTTCTGTCATTAAAATATGCGTTGCGGCGATGCCCGACCGCGACGCCATGTATCGCCGCGTACAACTTTTCCAATTTCCCGCGAATTGCCGCGCGATATCGTATTACCGTAAATTCGAGAGGACGTTTGCTCGCGCAGAGAGGGTAGTAAAGAATCGTTGTCCGTCCTGCGCGTCAGGGATATCGCGCGGTATCACGGCCTGGATACGGAGGTCGGGAAAATTGAAAATTCACTTCGGTGTCGATCGAAATCACGTTTCCTCTTGAGAAACGCGTTTATTAATTGATTCTGCTCCGGTGACTTCGCGTAGCAATTTTCTACGCGAGGTCGCTCTATTTTAAACCGAGTTCTCGGTAACGACTCCAATTTTACATCGACTACGATTTTACACACGTTACCGCGGATATGACGCGAATCCCGAACAAAACGAGGTTTCCGATCAATTATACCCAGAGAAACAAAGCACGACCGTCTTACAAGCCGTATAATACACATATGAGAGAGATGTCAGAAATAACACATAAAAATCAAAGTAAAAAAATAGTGAGAGGAAGAAGTGGAAAAACAACACGTGACTAAAGTCACGTGATTTTACTTTAGTCACGTGTCTTTAAAAACGCGACTAAAATAAAGCCACGTGACAGGGAGGACAGGAAAACCAACACGTGACTTTAAATTACGAGATTTTAGTCACGTGTTGTTTTCCACTCTTTCCTGTCACATGACCTTACTTTAGTCACGTGTCTTTAAAAAAACGTGACTAAAGCAAAGAAAACTAAAGCAACGAAGTCGTGCTCGAACGGCGCGCGCGAGGCACTACCGTGCCTCGTGATCGCTTGAATTTCAGCGCTGAGTTTCATTAGCGAAAGGCTAAGGCGTGTCATCGATACGCGGCGAAGAAGCCGCTTGCCTTCTCGGACAGAAGAAGTGGAGGAGGAGGAGGAGGAGGAGAAGGAAGAAGACAGAAACGCAAGAAGAGACAGTCCCCGACCATTCCATCTTTATCCAGGCTTATCTACGGACGTTTATCAAACCGCCGCCGGTTCTTCTAATACGATTGAATGGAACCGGTCGCGAAAGAGTGGAAGGAATTAAATCGACCATCTTAAGAGTATTGGATGATAAATAAGAAAAATTTCGCATTTAGTCTCGGTATATATCGCGTCTATATTGTTTCTGCGGGGATATATACGCGATAAAAAAAAAATGACCGCATAGAAAACGATGGCTAACGATGCGCGCGTTGCGTTAAAGATGAAGAATTCATTTGCCAGAAGAACATCTCGTCTTTTATGTATACGAGGTCGAAACTTTGCAAGTTCCGCTGCAAGTTTATTAAATAATTCGCACAAGTTCGTTTTGTTCTCTCTCTCCCTTTCTCTCTTTTGGTCTCATTAAAGAGTAATCATCGTGAGCAAACTCGCACAGCACCACTTTCGATAATGAACCGGCGGCCGAACCAGCGTTCTATCCACCGATATCATGCCGGTAAGCCTACAATTCACTTTTTTTCTCTTCCCCGCAACATCAGAGTGATTGTCGACAAGTTAAACATTGATATAATTCCCGACGTTACTCAGCCGCACCAATTAATTTATAGCGCGATACGCAATAGTGTATTCGACGGTAATCGGGATTATCTGCAAGTTAATCAATAACGTGCGCAACGACCACCTGATTACATCGCATTTAATTTCCCCTCCCTTCCCCCCAAATACTGCAAAATTCAAGGCAAGAGAGCGAGAAGAGCAAGTGGTCGCGCGAGCGTGAGCTTTTTTTTTTATCTCCTTCGGATTTCGCGCTGTCGTTGTAAATATTTACTCTTAAATATCCTCGCGCAAACTGTTTACTTTCACGGCTGCGAAACGTCGTCTTAAGTAATTGACAACAAATTATTGCTACATTAGGAAATAGTTGCCGTCAAGAAGAGCGACAGAGCGATGTAACTATAACTTTATCGATCAATGTACACGCGGACGCCGCATGTGGCGTCTAAATTCAAATAAATCGAAGGAAGCGAGCGAGTCGGGTCGAGTGTCAGTTGTTGCGTTCCGCGGACGACTCGAGCGTATCTCTTAGATATCCAGTCGAGTTTCCGTCTGTGCTGACCGTGCCGGTTCGTATAACCATCTTCTGGCTGTACATAAGAGGTCCGGAGGTATATTACGCCGGAGCTTAAAGCGTCCCTTATACCGTCTACTTTACCATAATCTCTGTCCCTCTCTCGCTCTCTCTCTCTCTCTCTCTTTCTCTTCTGCTGTCTCTCTATCTTTCTCTCGTGTCGGCCTGTCAGTCGGGGTTAAACGAGCGCCAAATTAATTAAACTTCTATTTACGTTATCGATGAATCAGCGATATTCCGAGACGGCATGTGCCCGCATCGATGGCGTGGGGGGAACGTCCGCCGATGTAATAAATTTTCAAAAAGTTCCGCGTGGCACGCCACTTCGTTTCGGATCTCTTACCGCGGAATCATTACCGGAAGAGATATATAGGAGGGGGAGAGAAAGGCGGTCGTCCGGTTATCCGACATCTTCGCCCGAGAGCCGAAAAGCCTGTGTCGTGGATATTCCAGCGTGATTAAGTCGTGCGGCAAAATAATCAGCGAGATAGAGAAATTGCTGAGGGATACGAACGAAAGAGGGATACAAAAAGTTCTTGAGAAGAACTTTTTGTATCTCGTGTATGTTGCATCGATCGTTTTATGGATTCGATCTCTCAGACGTGAGAGTGTGTGAAGTTGTTAAATGTTGAATTTTATCCGCTTTATAAAACGACATTGTGTTTTGAAACGCGATCTCCTTTCGCGCGTTCTCCTCGATATAACTACATCGCGTTCTTGCCGAAGAATTTATTTGTTCACACGAGACCGGGCAGCGCGATTGATTTACAAAGGAAATATTAGAGGTGACGAGCTTTCGAATAGAGCGGAGCCGATACGAAGGGGTCAGTATAAGATGAGATGCATCGAAGGTCCTCGAGAAAATCGATTTTGACGAAATGAATTCCCTCCCTCTTGTGAGTCTTTGTGCCGCGCACGAAAGTTTTCGTACAGAAACGAAACGCGCGACCGATATATACGAGAGACCTTCCGAAATACAATAGAAGAGAGAGCGGTGCTACTTACATAATTTAATTAAACGGAGGCGAGCTCGCGCCGCGCGCGAAATCCTTCTCGCAACCTCAGACATTCGTTTCCGTATCTTTCGCGAAATGACCTTGGACGTTGGCGGCGAAGAGAAACGAAGACGTTGTCTCTTCTTCTCTCAGGCTTCGAGAATCTTCCGAGAAGATTCGGGATTTTCTTCGCGTTCCTCCCCCTCCTCGTGCATTTTAATACGGTCGCTGTTACGGGCGAACCGACGCGGCGGAACATCGCTCGAAACAACTGTTAATCATGCCCGACCGCGATACAAGCGCCGCGCAAATAAGGAGCGAGCGTTCTCCTCGTTTGGACGTTAAACGCGCGTTGTTCCACAACGCCGCAAAAGTGAAATCATCCCTCACGGAGTGCCCGGCAAAATCATCGATCGTCCGTCGAAGGGAAACAATTCGCGAGCGCAACAATAGAGGCTTTTATCAGTGAGACGAAGATACCGTTTCCTTACGAGTTACTGTTGTTTCGGAGTACATATTTCTGAAACATCGATGAGCATTTTTCTCTCTCTCTCTGTCTATCTCTCTCTTTTTTCTTCCTCTCAGTCTTCATCGGAGAAAATCGTCGCGGAGAGAGAAAATCGTGGTCGGCAAAAGGTTGTGTGTGGCCTATCTGTGCATTCGCGTGTGTATATGCGTAGGCAGAAGGTACGATCGGGTCGAGGTGATATATTTTCGCTTTCGACGAGCGATCAAAATGGTAGGTTTACGCGCAACGTTGTACGCGCGTCCCGATAATTAGCTGAATACAGGGTGATTTGAAAGCGAGCGCGTGTTATCGTGGAAATCGCGCGTTCGCATTCGTTTGCATTCTCGTCCCCGATAGCGCCGCGGGGTGCTCCAGGGACGATCTCATTTGTATGCACATTTGCTTAAAAAAGTATTGCCCGTAGATATTTGCCACGCACGGCTTCCGCGACGCGAGCGCGTTGCGCGGATCCGACGCGCTACGGCGAATTTAATATTGAAAACATTCCATCGATCCATCGTCGTCCGATGGCCAATAACAGCTACCGTACAGTCGCTAAATAACATTCCTTCGACGCCGGAAGCCTCGACGAGCTGTCGGCGAGGTTTATCCGTCTCTTCTCCGCCGGACTATTCGCTCCGAGCGCTCATCTCGGTCGCTCGATCTGTCGATGTCTGAATTAACAAGCTTCCACGGCTTCGTCCATCTCTGCGCTAAGCATACCGGACATAAACTCTTTACGGAGCAGAGAATAATAAGTTGTTAGAATATCGGGAGGTATGAAATTTTGCTTCTCTCTCCTCGTATTTTTTTTTGAATTTTATTACAAGTTTTATTTCTGATCGATCTGGAATTAATATTCTTCTACGAAAAAATATTCATAAAAAAAAATATACATTGTTTTTCTATTGCGAGCGAAAGAGCGTCTTCACATTTTGCGCGGAAAGATGTGAACAAGACGCGGTCGACGGAAAAACAGTTGCGTCGCAATAACGTTACGTATCATCACATGACCGGCGAACTGATTCGGGGAGCCGATATTTTACTCCCCGTGCGGAGACATCGTGTGTCGCACGCCGCATTCTGTAATAACATACCGGGTATCCGTAAAATCCGCGGACCGCAAGCACCGCGCGCACACACACACACACACACACACACACAAACACACACATATGCGCGTGCGCGCGCGCGCGCGTCGCGTCGCGTCGCGTCGTGTCGCGTCGCGGCGGAGTGTGCGGCGAGCAAACCACCGAACGGTCGTTCTGTCCGGCTAATTTACTTTTTGTATTTTCGGTTTAAATTGACCGACCGTGCCCGATAGCTGCACTTTCCTGTCCCCGTGCACCCCTTGACCCCGGTCGGCTCTCCATTCGCGACCACCGGAGCTTCACTAACCGTGAATGCCAATCTCCTCGTCCACCGCGAGGTGATTCTGTTCCTCTTTTCCTCTCTCCCTCTTTTTTTTTTTTTTTTTTTTTTTCATTGTTTCCCACCGTGTCCATCCTTTCCCGTCCTGACTCAATTCGTGCTTCTATCCTTTCTCCCTTCGCACTCTGTCTCTCCCTCTCTCTGTCTGTAAACTTCCCTTTCTCGTTTCTCTCTTGCGCTCTTTATGGTGGCGGAAACGACGGACGATCGTGTTTCCGGTCGAATTTTCCCGATGGCAGTAATCGCTCACGCTGGAGAGAGCGTCGGCTCTTCTCTTCTTTATCTTTTGACGAAGTCGTCACGCGCGTTCGCTCTTCTTTTTTTTTTTTCTTTTTTTTTTTTTTTTTTTTTTTTTCAGCTATTAGCGAAACTGGCGGTCAGAAGTGTTCTCTTCCGAGGTCTGAAAGCTATCGGGAATTGAACGAATTATTAAACGCTTCGTCTATGTTCTGTTTAAGCACGACAATTTAAGGAGCAGTTAAAGAGTCTTAT
>NW_018020614.1:304105-351819 GCF_002006095.1 Pseudomyrmex gracilis
GGCTCTTCTCTTCTTTATCTTTTGACGAAGTCGTCACTTCAATTTGTTTTTCTTTTTTTTTTTTTTTTTTTTTTTTTTTTTTTTTTGATTCGGCAAACATCGAAACTCGCAGTCAAAAGTTATTGCTATCCCGGTCTGAAAGCTATCGGGAATTGAACGAATTATTAAACGCTTCGTCTATGTTCTGTTTAAGCACGACAATTTAAGGAGCAGTTAAAGAGTCTTATGTGAGAGAGAGAGAGAATCAGAAAATATCTGTGTATAAAAATTACAATAATACGTAAATGTCTCCGTGGATCGAATGTGATATTTAAAACAAGAACAATCTGATAAGAAATCGATGGAGATCTCGATTTCTCTCTAACGAGAAATTCTAAGTTGGTTCTTTAGAACACTGAGAAAAAAAAGGACGTTATTCGGTACCGATGGACTTATTGACAAACGGGAAAATAATTTTCAAGCTCGCGAAACGCAGACAATTCCATGAGGATACTTTCTGCATCGAAAACTGTATCCGGTCGACTCGCTTTATCGGTATGTGTATATTTTTTTTTTTTTTTTTTTGTTTGACAAAGATCGCGTGCGGCGATATAATAGCGTGCGAAACTAGATTCCCGTGTTTTTTACATTGTGCAAGGTGGCGGCTGGATTTTTCCGGAATAACATAGTGGGAATTATGCTTTCAACGATATTTCCTTTACGCGCGGGGAGCGTTCGGATGTTTGTCGAGCGTACGTCGGTCGAAGGGAGAGGGGGTGCAATGTGCGTTTGCACAGTCACGAAAAGGGATGTTACCGTCGCGTTGCTTTTTGTGTGCGTATCGCACGCCTATATATATGATTGAAAATCGGGGCACGCGCGTGCACGCACTCGCGCGCTGATATAGCCGGCGTTGATGCGCCGCGACGTCAAATTGATTACTTTCGACGGTGTGACACTTAAAATTTAGCGCGCGCACGGACAAACTCGCGCGCACGCCGCCGCATATATTACGAAGATAGCTGCTCACCTCGCTAGTTACATGTAGTGAATTTCAAAATGCGCGAGGGAATCCGATTTCAAAGGAAAATGTAATTTTGCACTGGGGAATTTCTACGAAAAATTCATGAATTTTAAGAAGAGAAATGAAGTGAGGGTTATGTGTGTGTATATAGATCATGAGACTTAGTTAATCTCCCTCATATATATATATATACATATACATATACATATACATATATATATATACATATATATATACATACATATATATATATATATATATATATATTGCGCTTTGCGTATTTTAATATACATGTACCTACAAGTTTTACGAAACTTCCTCTCCCCATTGTTATTTGTTGGCAAAATTTATTGTTTATTATATCTTGAAAATTCTCGAACAAGCATTTTGATATCGAGGAACATTTATGCACACGCGCGCGAGAAAAACAAAGCAATAAATAATTCCGTCTAACGATGACACAATTTAGTGAAAAATAATTTTAATAAAATAATAAAATTGTGAACACAGTACTTTTTAATAAGCAAAGTTCTTTTATCACTCAAAGTTCACTTGCGTGAATGGGAAAGCTACAATGAAAATATCCTCCGAGTATTACCGGCTCCCAACAATAAGTTCGATGCGAGTAAACTTCGCATTCAAGCGTCGTCGTCGTCGTCGTCGTCGTCGTCGGAGGCGACGAAAAGGTTGAGCGAGAAGATTCGCAAAGTTCGAAACTTGTTTATTGATTCGCTTAAGTGCATTTCTAAGTTTAGCGCCGCCGGGCGGAATGTCGGTCATTGCGACGTTTCTTAATTCGCGGCACAATAACGCAGAGATACACACAATACATCGATGTGAAATAACGTTTCTATGAAGCTTTCGTTTCGCGTTCAATTCTCGGATCCTTGAAATCCTCTTTCTTTGAATTACTCATCGATCGAACGCGAGAATTTATATACGCGCGCCAAAAACAGATGATCAAATTAAAGTCAAACAGCATTTCGTCATTCCGTCTGACAAAAATAGGCTAATTAAAGTGATGTCAGAGACCACGTCAAACCTACTATTCTGGTTTCCGAACAGGATCTCGTTACGAACGAACGTCATGTCGTGTCGTATATTTATAATAATTTTATGCATTTCGTTCCGCGGATAGAAATAAACAAATGTGTTAAATAAAAGTGCGGATGAAGGATGTTTTCTGTGTACATATATATCGCGCGCATGTTAATGAATTTAAGAGACGTATGTAACACGGGTCCGAACATCGGGTTCGTGTAACGACTAATAATACGGAACAATATAATTAATACAAATACCGATAAAATGCGCGTGCGGCCGCGTAAATGGACGAAAACAAGAATAAATGGCGCGCGCCGTATCACGTCGTTTTAATTCCCGACGACCCGTGCTGAATCATTGTCACGCCGATTGGCGCGCATGCGAAATCCAATAAAATAACGAGTTCGCACATCGACGTAGTACGTGTGTAATGTAAGTTAATAGATTCCACAAAAAAATTTAGAATTCTGACGCGAAAGAAAGAGAGAAAAAGAGAAAGGATATTTTTATATCCACTTTGTAAACGTCGAACGAAAATTCAGCTCGGGAGTAATTTTAGATTCGACCGAGCAATTTTAGAATCGACCGAAGAAGAATCTCGGTGAGAATGTAGGTTGGATATTTTTTACTCTATTTTTCAAAGTTGTGCATCATCGGCCGAAGTAATCGAACCGATCGGCCAGAACAATTTCCGAATTTACAAAAAAAAGACCCGGTGTTTTCCGAGCCGATACTTAATTACCGAACCGGCGGGCGGCCTCATCGGCGCGCTCGTTAGCCGCGATCGCTTTCACGAGCGAGCTAAATGAGGACGGCGGGGAAAAAGCAGCTCTAAAATTCGGTATCCGCATATATGCATGCGCGTTTGCGGTCGTGCCGCGTGCAACCGTCGCTCGGTTGTAAAATGCTAAACAAACGGAGGGTGTCCGTTTCGAATAACGCGACCGAATCGCGGCACTAAATAACCGGCCGAACAAGCAACCGCATGCGCGCGCGCACCGGCTTGTTTCGCGTAAAAGAGTTTGACGAAATCTTTTTTTTTTTTTTTTTTTAATTTTTTTCCATCGTCAGCTCGTGCAAAAAGTGAAGATGATGCATTTTTGCACGCGACAATCAAATCAATTTGACCCATTTCTCGCATAGGAAATCGTATCGGTTTCCTTGTTAAAAGCTAAATGTCTAAGAGTCGAAATCATTTTTATTGGATCTGAGTATTCGCGATGTTAAAAGTCAAACGATTAAATTAAATATCAGAAATCTTCTACGTCGTCTATTTTAGGACTCGAAAAAAAAACTAAATCAATCATGTAAGCGTGAATGATTGAGAGTGTATTAATAATAAATTGGTACTTAATTCGATACATTAATCGATTTTCGATATCATATTTAATTACACACACTCGGTCACCGGAAATCATCCGGATTTACATATCACAAATACATACCGTACTAACTTCTACGTGTTCTGTGATAATGTACAAGGCACAAGTGACGTCCGATCAGATTAGCGATTCGCGGCCCGAGCTCTTTCGCTCCTCCCGCATCGTGAACTAATTTCGCGTGTCGTCGCGGTTGGCGGGTCGGTGTTCGCGACTCAAGTTCAATCAGTTAGCTCTTTGATCCCCGGGGCACACGTGTTCTTTATCACTCGGCGGGGAAGCATCTCTCGCCGGTGGCGCGTGCAGATAGGTGAGAGGAGAGGTTATCGCACCTGAACTTAACGCTCGGCAAAGTCGCTCGCCGAGGCGGGCGGCGGAAACGCGCGAAGGCAATCGCGCTTGGGGCTTCGCGCTCGGAGTCCACGACAACTCTCCACACGTTACGTCTGCATCTCGACCGAAAGAGAGAGAAAGAGAAGAGATAGAGAGAGAGAGAGAAAGAGTAGTGGAGAGGGTACCTCGTCCAAAGCCGCAGTCGAGCCCTCAGCAAAGAGTCTTTGAGGACGATGGTGTGAAGGGAAAAGCAAAGGTTAAGGTGTGTACCCGTGTCTCACCCCGAGAACCCGCGAACGTGACCGGACTTTTCGCGCGACCGACGAGCGAAGCCCGCCCGGGCGGCATGGCTTTGACGACTACGACGACCCTTATTCCTTGCCCCGAGATACTCTCGGCGGGTGTCTTCCCTCTTAGACCTCGCCGTCTTATTCCCGTGACACTTTTCGCGGCGTCTCTCGAAATCATGGTATATTTTGTTTCATATATAAGACAGAGATTACAAAGAACGCGAAATTATCTTGGATGGCGAGAAAACTTGATTTGTGTGGACCGAGAAAATTTTGCGGATTACAACAAACAACAGAGAGCAGATGATTTTATCCTTTTTTAACTGCAAAGAGAGAAACAGAAAATAACAGAGCACTTTTCGTATTTTTCTTTATTTACAATAACAATATTTTTATCGGATTATCGTATGTCTGAATGCTCGAGTTTCTTGAAGTAGCTTGTGAAATCTTCTCGCGATTAAATAAATTTTATATTGACGAATTTGATAGTACGAATTTCACATTTTTCTCATCTCGTCTCCCGGATTTATCCGTAAGCAAAGCAGCAGCTAGTAAAGCGATTTAAAATTCACGAGTGCTTCAACTTATCGATTTTCTTCAAGCACATTAATGAAATACCTCAGTGAAGAAGAGGGGGGGAAGGTTTGCCGTAGAATCCCGTGGCATTCACCCAGTTTCTATTGACGAAACAGCGCCCAAAGAAAATACTCCGAGTAAGCTCACAAACATTACTTTCATTTCTCTCGTAAAAAAAAAATGGCGCAAATATTCGGGACTTGGAGGATTACAAGGTGAACGCGCCGATTGCAATTCTCGAGATTTTTTCGTTTTTAACTTTTTAACAAGGCGGAGGAAAGCTTGTTATCTGCAAGAGTTTTCGAAAGACGACTCGCGTGACGCGTTGAAATTGTATTGTAAAAAAAAAATCAAACTTATATATGCTAGAAAAGATTACTTCAGAGACAATTGTTCTCTCTCAATAGTCGCTTTTGCCACTATCTCGTCATTAAGTGGTCGAGTATATCATTTGACCAGCTCGAGAGACGACAGCGCGCTTTCGTCGCCGAGAACAGAGAGAGAGAGAGAAAGATAGTCGTGACTGTTCCGAGTATTATTTCTCTCGCTGATTGTGAGCCGAAGAGCCATGGCGCGGACCGGCGGAAACGTAGTTTCTCCGGTTGTTTGCGTAAATGCCGCGAGTAAAGTCGGTCCTCGGTTTCCATCCCGCGGGACGATCCATCTCCAGAAGTTCTTGGAGATTACCCTGAGAGCGAAAGCGCAATGGAGGAGACGACGCGCGGGAGAGACAGGGCGAAAGAACGACGAAGGGAGATCGACACACTGGGGTTGAAGAAAAGAGGGAGGAAGCAGGAAAGAGCAAGAGAAAGAGAGAGAGAGAGAGACAGAGATAAACCACAGAATTGCTTTTGATATCCGCAGAATCGGGACCACAGCGGTAAATCTTGGTGACGACCGAAACGCGCGCGCGCGCGCGCGGAGAACTCTGTCCTAGTCTCGGAAAGGTACATAAACAAATTGCGATTTGTCTCGGGCAAAGTCGAAGTTGTGTTTGTCGGCGATTGTATTTCGGACGTGTGATTGATGAAGAAAATCTCGAGGAGAAAAAGGAGCTGCGAAAGAGATGTAAGATAAACGCGAGAAGGTTTACGACGTTTTCCGCGGATCGAAAACGCGGATTTCCGCGCAGAGAAACAAATAATTATCTTTATCGCGCGCATTTGGATCGCGAAGAAAATGCTATATGTGTGCACCGCACGTATCGCGACACGATCGTTGCGAAAAGCTCGTTTACGAGAGCAGACACGCGCTGGTGCGCGCGTGCTCCTCGACTTGACACGCGCGTAAGCCGCGATTTATTTACGAGTCCTCTCCGTAAGATCATCCGCCGCGCGGATGTTTTCTCTCGCAGGAAGGATCGCGAAAGAATTTTATACGACGTCCGACCCGGCCGACATAGAACCGTGACCTGTGCCGACCCCCGTGGGAGTCGGGCGAGTTGGGTCGCGACTACGCTCGAATTCTAATCCGGCGTCGCCGCAACGCGGCACGATATTTCGGCTTGTCGGAATGTCTTTGCTCGTCTCTGCTGCGAGATTATATATATATATATATATATATATTGTATATATGGATCGTGTGGAACATTCAGAACACGCTACGCGCGCGCGGATATGTCGGGAGTGTCTCTGAGTTCAAAAGCGTCTTGACATCAGTGACGATATTGGCACTCAATATCAGACACATACATACATACACACACACACACACACACACACACACACACAAACACAGATTGTGATGTTCTCTGAGGTTAAAATCTTCTCTTTAATTCGATGCTATATAAAATCTCTTTCTAATTTTGTCGCTCGGAAAAAGCGACTTAAATTTTAACCGAAATGGATACTTTAATATTCTCGAACATAAAAGTTCATTTTCTACTGCAATGTAATTATAATTCAAAGTGAAGAAAAATTGAAATAATGAAATTGATTAATATTAATCCATTTCCGCTCATTTTTTTCAAAATTGTATTTTTACTAAGAGTTTTTTATATAAATAATTGCAACTGAAAGAAAGAGAGAGAGAGAGAGAGAGAGAGAAAGAGAGAGAGAAAATAAGCTTTATAATCAAGAGAGAATTTATTTTCAATTTTCCGCGACGAGCTTTTGTTTCGCTGCGCAACATGGCCATTAAGTGTCCATATCTTTGACGGCTCTTTGCGCCTTTTCTTCTAATACTCGCGCGAAATGCAGGCGCGCGCGATCGTAAAACCAGGGAACAAACGACGTTAGATCACGAGGTAAAGATCGCGAGTGGGGAAAAACGCGAGAGCGATTTGTCTTCGACCTCAGATTGTGACTTTTTGCGGCCAGTCGTTAATAGCTGAAGCCGCGGTACACGCTTCGATAAGGATCGGCTGCCGTTTGTCATGGAGAACGCGCGAATTTTTAACGACGAATCGCAGCGCGCGCTCGGACGACTCTTTTTCACCCCTTCACACGTATATACACCTGTTATTGCGCTCGTGTCTTCGTAAATCTCGGAACCTTAAACGGACCGACGATGATTTAATTTCGCTTGCTGGGACATGGAAATCCCTGACCGTAGCAAGTTACGCTTTCAAACGTCGCTCGCTAGTTAAAAAACCCCAGCAGCTCGGTTATTTTTTAAGCTTTGTTTCAACCATTTCTTTCTTTTAAAGCGAGCGCGCGAGAGAAATGTTGAAAGCTCTTCGCTGTGCTGCGTGGACGTTTTTTTCAGATCAATCTTTCGGAATAAATTGAATCAAACATATTTCACGTCTGTGTTTTCATTTCTCGTCAAAAAAAAAAAAAAAAAGAAAATAACATACGTAAATTATGTTCTTTGTGGGTTTACTAAAGAAAAAAAATGTGCACCATGACTCTTCAATTAAGAAAAAAAAACAAAAAAACCCGGTTAAAACTATTGAGCGTGGCAGCTCGGCGGGAAAAAAGTAAGTAACGTTGATAATGTCGGATTGGACTAATATTGAAATTTTCTAACGAGTGAGACGTGAAGTAGCCAGGCAGGGATCGCAAGAACGCGATAAAATATGTTCGAGGGAAAAAAGGCACTGCGCTGTAACGAATGCAAATATTATTTCAGTTGTTCGTATCGAATATGATGGTGTGTTTCCCGCGCGTGAGACATGTACCACTTACAAATACATATATAATTTGTACGAAACAGCCTTCGGCGGCTATCCTCGCTGCGATGTAAAAATACACCGGCGAAATAAAAGATGGCTCGCGGGAGAGATTTATCGGGGAATATTCCTGCTTCCTTTACATCGTTTCTTTTTGGACTTCGACAACTTTGTTCCATTTGCCGCTCGCGACGTTTGCGCGCTACTTCAAGGCGCGCATATTTTCGGCTGCGCGGAAACTCGAGGAGGAAAGGGGGGAGGCTGATAACTCGCCCGCGGGAAAATCCCGAACCCTCGGGATTAGCTTACAAGCTCACCCGAGAAGGGCTTACCTACTTTAAAGCCGATCAGCGCGAATTCCTGTGTGGGCGTATAAATTTTGCTAGGAGTCAGAATTTCCGTTGGGCACGCATTTTTCATAGCGGTCGTCGTCCGAACGACGTCAGTCGACGACAACGGGAAATCGCAACGCGACAGGGGAATGATCAGCGGCGTAACGTTGAAAATCGAACAGCGGCATAATATGTCGACGCTATAAATTTCCACCGTAGAATCCCGGATGTGATCGATTTTAATTCCTCGCGAGGGAAAACTTTCTCTCCGCCCTTTCCAGGTAAAGAAGAGGCTTAGACTTTCGTCTTGAGTGAAGCAGCTTTTCGGTATTCTTTCTGTGTGTGTGTGTGTAGTTTTTTTTTTTTTTTTTTTACTTTGACATTTCGACCGTGCGCGGAAGATTTTTGATGTTATCTCGACCCCATCGCGGACGATAACAGTTTTTACGGAGTCCATCCGCCGCGTCGAGTGATAAAAGAAAGTACAACGTCAGGCACGGACGGAGAGGTCTAAGTTGAGGAAGGAAAAACTTAAGAAAGTGGAAAACTCGGTGACGACGGTACGGGCCTTAAAATTGCGGAGGTGGCGCGGTAAGTGAGAGAGACCCAACCGTCACGGGACGACGATCTCGTGCCGCTTGAAGCGCTTTGTCGTTTCTTATCTTGCATCTTGCCGTGGTATTATACGTGCACTTCGTGGACCGCATTTTGCGAAGGAAGTCGAGCGCGTGGAAAGTATGCAAAATCGCGATCGGTACACCGCGAAATTGTAAACACCGCGGCGGCGAGAAGCGAAAAGTGGCGCAGACACGCCGCGCGTGTTTTACCGCGAAAGTTCTTCGGGTTTGCCGCGTACTGTAAATGGATTCCGTTTTAACGTTTCTCTCGATGTTTACAGTTTGTTTTTGTTTGTTCTCGATGAGTGATACTTTGATGCGTATTTAAAATTGGCACTTTTTTTCGTGACACATTTTTGGGGGAGAAGAATGTAATTTTCAGGTTTGATAAATTGGTAAATTGATCGTCACTATCTGTCAACACACTGACGTCGTCAGCTAGCGCGAGCTATACACACATTCACAAGGTTAGTCTTATTATCGGAGCTAACGTATATTATTTTTTTTTTTTTCATGAAGGACGACATTCCCCTCTCGCGTCATCCTACTATCGATTCAGCCAAAGAGAGTCTGACAGGTGACAGCGGAAGAAGAATATCCCGGAGAGTGCGCGCGTCGTCGTTTTAATACAACTTTCGATTGGCACCCTCGGACCGGACCTTCAGCGAATCCGATACCGGCAGTCGAGAGAAGACGAGGGGTAGTAAATCAGTCGAGTGCAACTCGAGAGAGGTTGGTTGGCCGTCCAGGACAACACGTACCTGCCACCTATATTCGTGCACGTCGTTCTCCAAAGCAGCCTCTGGCAACCCCCGCGCTCGTTCCCTCGACGTCTCGACGCCGCAACCGCCGCGACGAGAGGAGGCCTTCTCCTCCTTCCTCTTTCCCTTCGTGTAACCTCTCGCTTCGTTCTCGGAAAGGCACGATACACCTTGTCGTAGACTCCGAGATTTATACTCGCGCGAAATCGAGTTCGATACCGATAGTATCTGACGCGAACAACGTCAACGACGCTCGATGCCTTTCCCCACCTTCTTCCTCCCCGTGCAACGAGGATTTCCGACGATACGTTTGCAACAACCGTTAAGCGGGTGAAGAGTGTAAAACGGTTGAGGTTAAACGGATCGTGGTAACTTGTGAAATTTTTACAATATGATATTTCGCTATAATAAAGAAAATCGATACTTTGTTACAGAATATTATGTAAAATGCAACATTTTACGAGTGTGTAAAATTGTCTCAAGCGACTTGAAAAAACATTTGTGAGTTATTATTTACATTTGTCTCTCGAAAGTGTATAACGTAGATACATTTTATTGACGTCGTGACAAACAATGTTTCGCCTTCAGCACATGAGCCAAAAAAAAACAAGCTCAGTTTTCTTCGTAATAAAAAAAAAAAAAAAAAAAAAAATCTTGTCTAATCGAAAATACATCCAAAGGTTTAATTTCGTAACAATTGACGTTGCTTTTAACAATCGAACAAATTGAATTATGGCAAAATTTCTGCGCGTCAAATTACGCGCGCATCGAACGCACGGTTCAAATTCTCGATATCCCATGCATATATCTGTATCGAATTTAAAAAAAATCAGATTTGCCAGTAAAATAAAATGTTTTTATAGAGTTTTTAACGCAAACAAATAGTTTTCAGTGACAATCTTCTATATAATTGCTAGTCATATCCACAAAGGAAACAAATGAAAAGTTGAACCAGCACAGCCATACGTACGGGTAATAAAACTTGCGCACAAAAAAATAAATATAACGATTCTTTTATTCCAAAAATTCAATTAATCTATTGCGCGAGCTTACGCGGTTTAGCATGTTTGAAAAATAATTTACCCCGGGCGTGTCTGTGAATTCGATGTCATGCAACTTTAAATAAAAAAATAATAATAATAAAACAACCAAAACACACTAAAATACACTTTTATTTTGCGCAAAGCGGGGAAAAAACAAGCTTAGAGCTTTTGTCAATGCTCTGCGCAAAACGGTTTAAATAAAAAATTCTATCCGCGGTTAACACACGTGCTGTCGTTTATCCGTGTAAAAAGAATTGAATTAATATTTCGTCGGTGTGTTCAGTATAGATATGTATATATAGTTCTTTTGGGAGAACATTTGCCATCTAGCGATCGTTAAATCCATTTACGCAAAAATCGCGCGCGAGATCCAACGCGATAATGCGGCGCTCTCGTGTTTGCGAGCATTCGTCCGCCTCCCTTTCAAAAGGAGAGACCGCACGATTTTGACGTTCACTCGTTACGGAGCTCGGGTTTAACGAACAAACCACGCACTCCGCGCAAACAACGCAGGAGTGTCGTCATTAATAGTTTGCGAAGCGAGATAAAGGGAAAACGCGGTCGCAAACGAAAGTCGCTAACTGCTGCCAGTTATTATTCCCGCTTAACATATCCGCCAAATTCTCTATTCTTGCTTTTTTTTTTCCCCCTCAGATATAGGATATGTGATTAATCTTTTTTTTTCGATGTTACATATTTCACACGAGATTCAAATAAATATCGCATCATAAATAATACGTATCACTTGCTTCGGTTGATGCTCGTAATTTCGTAAAAGAAGATTCATGTACGGAAAAAAAAACCGAGACACATTATTTCTGTGGATGTCATAAAGAAATAATTAATAGAGTCTGAATTTTTCATATTGATTTTATTAAAAAAAAAAAAAAAAACGAGATAAAAATAAGAAAGTTCGTCTTGTCAGAAAGATGAATGCAAAACAGTTCATAATGGCGCGATTATGTGGCAGATAGTCTGATCAACGGCGGAGCAGCTCCCCTTAAAATTGCGCTCGGTCTGTCTCCGCCACTTCTCTACCTCACCTCGTCCCTCGACTCTTTTGGCGCTCGAGTATTTCCATTTTATTCTCTTACCTCGCTTTTTGGAGATAAACGGCTTACAACTCCCTCAATGCATCAAGCCGCGCGCGCGAGCGAGTAATACGATACTGTGTTTAACATCACTTATATTGTAGTACGGGATCGCCGACAAATAAGTGATCAATTTATTTACTTCCCTCGCTCGCTCGCGCGCGGGGCGGAATGCAGTAAACATGAAGTAATTTGTTGGCGAAAATGTTTCGTAGGCACGCGATCCGTTTATGTGCTGCTGCTGGTGCTGCTGGTGCTGCTGCTGCTATGAGGCACCGCGCCGCGTACTGCTATTTCCGATTCAGAAAATATCTAATAACTACACTTTAACGTGCGCGCGCGCGCGCGCGCACGTATCGGCGCGTAATCGCGTAAAATCGCTGTTTTTATGCTGCAGCAATTTCGCGGCATAATAGACGAGCAATCGGTGGATTGCTCTACTCGACGAAAGTTTATGCGATTGTTAACACGTAATTTAACTCACTGTCTCTCCCCGTATTTTTGTTCTTGCTTTGTTTTAGCGCAACCTCAATAACGCTGATTTGTTTTACACACACGGCGAATTTTAAAAATTCAACAATTATATTTCACATTAAAGGACGTTAATCCTTGTGTTGCAGTCGAAGAAGAAAATTCCAGTACACACAATAATATTAGCGAAATATATGTAAGAACAACGCGCGAGACGGATATAATTAAAGACGCGCTAATGCTGGTTACTTAATTCATTAATTATTTCCACTTAATTATTCTCGACCATCTCGACGCGTCGGCAGTTACAATTTGTACTTCATAAAGTAAACTACTTTGCCCAATGAACGCGGCGGATCTATTAATCATTTTGTAATTTCTCAAGTCAAAGCTATTAGCGATTATTTTAAGGTTGCCGCGGCGTGAGGAAGTGCGCGCGGGCTTTTTCATGTTCGGGGGGGGGAGGAAGTCTTTGTATATCTTAACGGCGCGAATTCTAAACAAGTTTCCCGTTTGTGTCTCACCCCGTTTCTCCCGCAATCGACGACGGGGTGAATGAAAATTGTTGCGCGGTCCCGCGCATTATTCACGAACATAGCCGAGGCAGCGAAAACACGACGGCAAATCAATTTTATTCGAAGCGTGAGTCGCGGATTTGCTCGTTTTGTCGATAACTTTGGCGTGAGAAACAGAAAGAGATAGGAAGAGAGGCAAAAAGAAAAAAAGAAAGAGAGAGAGAGAGACAAAATAGCCGGAATAAAGGAGTGCAATATTGACGCGAAATTAACAAGAAGAAGGAAAGAAGAGCGAAATTGAGAGGATGCGGAGAGAAACGGAGGTGGAACAGACCGAGGCGACGAGGAATCGTGTTCTCCAAGAACTTTCGGCTACGGCGAAATCAGAAATCGATTGTTCGGCAATAACAATTCGGTGCACTCAGCCGAGAGAGGCGGGTTTCGGCCGAAGCGCTACTTTCGTGTCGGCGCAATATCTCTGAGTGCATTTTTCCGGATACCCAGACGGACCGCACACGCGACCAGATACTCTCTCTCTATCTCGGCCCGAGAGAGCTTTTTCGAACGTGACGCGGCGACCATTATATTGCCGCACGCACAATGCGCGGCGATATTATGCACGCGTGCGAGAACGCGCAACGGAAAAGAGCGGAGATTCTCAACAATCGACGATATATCCTCCCGATTTGCGGAATCGACGCCGACAGGTCTCTTGTGGGAAAAACGCGAGGTCGTTTTCGAGAGATTTTTCGGAGAGGAAGGTAAGAAGAAAATATTTTTCCGGAAATCACTTTTTCCCAAAAAAGAAAGCAACTTTTATCAATCACAATCTTTGATCCGTTTTTGTTTTTTTTTTTTTTTCATATTTTCAATTTGCAAGTTTTATCACTATTATAATTTACAAAGATTTCGCGTCGAAAATTGCGAATTCAATCTCGTCGTCTTCTAATTCTCAACGCGGCCGACAATTGATTTCTCACGCGTTTATTCGCGACATACATTCGCTGCTAGCTCGCGCGCGCGCGCGGCTTGCAATTTTGAAACAGAGGATGCGTCGAGCAATTGCTCGCGCCGAGCAATTTAATTTGACGTCGCCACGTTTCGTGTGCGCGCTCTTGGCGACGATAAAAATTCGATTTCAAAGGCGCGTAACATCACGGCGTCTGCGTAAAGTTTTGTCCGCGCGCCGACACACGTTGTCGCGTGTACGTATTTTACGCGCGTACGTATGTGTAACACGCGCGTAAATCGCGGTGCGCGCGCGGCTCCTTACACATCGTCGTAAAAGGCTCGTATCTCGCGATTCGGCGGAACGGCGCGTTTTACAATCGCGTGCCGCAGGAAAAAAAAAAAAAGAAAAAATTCGACGAAGGGGGAGGGAGACTTACGATCGCGCGCGCGGCGTAACGAGAAAAAACAACATTACCCCTCCCGATAACACCGTATTTTTTACTCCCGAAACCTTACGTCGGTGACGTTTCAATCTGCGTCGTCGTCGAAAAATAAAATATAACGTCTCTCGGCGAATGTATCGTCAAAATCTGAATATGTGGAATTGTATCGTGTCGAGATATCTTATCATGCCTCGGGGAAACCCTTGAATTGACGAAAACGTTTGATACAAAGACCGCGCGTTGTTGTATCGCGATTTTTGAACGTGTAGCTCTAAAACACCTTTTATATTCCGCACGCAAAGTGGAATAAAACGGAAGACGAGGAGGCTTTTATACGTGTGTGTGCGTATGCGTCGGGATGGTATCATTTTTTTTCGAAAAAAAAAAGTCAGCGCGTAGAGCGTCGTCCATTAAGATAAGAATTATTCTTCCCGGCGCTAATCTCGCGTTATTACCTGCATCTCCCCATTTGCGTCACATTCATTACGCACGCGTGTAAAAGCCGCGAAATGTATTCCCTCCGAGCGCGCATATAAGGAATGTGCCCTCGCGGCGTACGCGGCCAATTTAACCCACCGAGTAACCTCCTCCTTCTCATCCGCCCTCGCGACGTGGATGCAAACGTTTTTTACGTTTACGGCCGGTAATTCATAACCCGAGCCGGCACGCTTCGCGATCGCGAGAACGCGAATCGTAAAGTTTGGGGAACGAGGGAGGAGAAGACGAGATTCTCTCGCAGAAAGACCCCCTTCCCTCGACGCTGGGAAAAGGGGATTGCGAGAAGAGTGAAAGGGAGCGAGACGGGAAGCGGCGCGGAGCGAGCGGGCGCGATGAGAGCAGACGGGAAGAGAGAGCGCGAGAATCGAGGGCGAGAATAACTAACAGCGAAGGGGAGGCAAAGTGGCAGGCTGCACAATGTCGGAACGAGAGACGCGTAAACTTAATTGACAAGCACAGGTGGCGCTTAAACCTGACTACCCTTCGCTCGTACTTAACTACTTGCTACAGCCTCCTTCGTCTCGCACTCGCTTCCATCGTCTCTCACTCTCTCTCTCTCTCGCCTTCTCTCTCTCTCTCTCTCTCTCTCTCTCTCTCTCTCTCTTGCTCTTTTACTCTCTGTTTCTCTCTTCGTCGCGAGAAAGAGCGGATCGAACCGCCGCATTCCTGTTTGCAGGATGCGCGCTGCAAAATTGCAGCTACCGGCTGAATGAAGTTTCGCTTGCTCGACGAACGAACGAACGAACGAACGAACGAACGAACGAACGAACGAACGAACGAGGCGGCAAGCGGGCCAACGGAAAATTGGAAACGCGAGCCGAGCGGAACGAGAATCGAACCGATTTCAGAAACCGGTCGTCGTCTCGAGGTTTACCGCCGCACGAGAGCGTACGAGTCTGTAATATTTCCTGTACGGGCGCTTCTTCCGCGAGTGTGCCGACTCTCCATATTCCGAAACATCTCGCGTGCGCGCGCGCGTCCACCGCCGGATTATCCCTCTAGTATCGGCTGGAACGGCCGCTGCTGAAGATGACCAAGCTGCGAATAGAACTTTCTGGAAATAACCTGCGAAACTTCCGTCATATCGAGAAAACGGTTGAAATTAGAGATAGAAAGAAAGAGTATATGTGTGTGTGTGTGTGTGTTTTCCTCGTATTGATATTTTCATATATTTTATGAAATTGTTTTTAATCAATAAAGCGGCTGGGAATAGCAAATATAGTATTTTTACTACAAAGATAAGAATATATTATAAAGCATTGATATTTTTACAAGTAATAGATAAATATTTTGTATACTTTGAAGTTTAACGTAACTTAATTTGATATTCCCAGACGCGCGCGCGGTAAGTTTATAAATTCAATGACTTCGGAGTCTGTTAACCCCTTCCTCTTCCGTGTCTCCGACACAAATGCATGAATTTTTAATCGCTCCGATTCACGGTTACCGTAAGGGCTCGGTGGCGCCAGCTCTCGTCGTTGGGAGCGCATAAAAAATTAACGAGTTTCCTTCCGAGGTCAAGCGCAGGGTCAATTGGCGAATTTTTTCATATTAACGAAAGTGGAAAAAGATTTTCAAATGCGTAATCTATCGATTTTCTTCGTTGTACGAACGTATCGCGGAGCAACGCGTAACGGTAACATGTGTAATTTGTTTAAAAATTCAATTTTCTTGTAAAACTCGCGACTTGTCGAAGAGATTACCTCTTGTGAAAAGTACTCCCGCTATTTCGCGATTTCAAATATATCGCGGAAAAAACAATACCGAGAAGTGTTGGTGACGGAGCAGCATTGTGTGTTGTTCGCGCGCGCGAGGATTTATCACAAATATTATGAAGAGAATTTTGGGAACTGCGCCACGATCCAAGAACAGCGCGGAACGTCAGGATGATTTCTGAGTCCCGGTTATACGTGTACACACAAGAGCGAGTTTCCCGATCGCAGTCGCCCGTCGACCATCGTATCGACCACCTGCAGTCGCGCGCAGAGAACTGAGAACGCGCGCGCGCTCTCTTTCCCTTCTCCCCCTCCCCCTTTTCCGTACTAAAACAAATATTTGTCCGACAGTGATGCGATATATTTTCCGCTGCAAACAGCGACGGATAGTAATTCCTGCCGAAAGCATCGCGTTTCGCGCACGAGTAAGAAGAAAAATAAATGTGCGAGCAAACAACGGGACTTCCCGCTTAACAAAGAGAGACGCAGTTGATGCGAGAAGATCGCGTGTGCACGAGAGACATGGATACACGTGAGTTGGAGCGATAGACCGTTCAAGCTGATGAGCTCGTTTGTCCGCTACAAGCCGAGCATATATAATTTTACACGTCTATATAAATTAGCGACGTGTTGTATTGAGTTTTATGTCACAACGATTTGAATTATGCAACGTACGGGTGAGGTGTAATGAACGGTGTGCGATGTAATTCGTTAATCAAAAACATTTTTTTTTTCCGAGAGACGGTAAGAAAAGATTGATGACAAAAAAAATCTGTTAAAAATGTCTTTACAAGCAGCGGTTTTTAACGGTATCATTATCGTGACTCATATCGCTCGCGTCGGTCGCCGACAAAATTTGCACGTTTGCCGGTACTTTATCAGCTATGGGAAGAATATTTCTGGGAGGACGAGATAAACGCGAAAAACCGATAGAGAGCGAGAGAGAAAGAGCGGGGAGAGTGCGCGGGAACTCGATGCGTTCTCGGCTCGGTCAAGAGGGAATCGACGATCATTTTGATCGTCAAGCTCGACGTTAACTGAATCTGCGGCGCGCGGTAAATGAAATTAACGATTCGCGCTCGTCTGCCCGACCGCGAAACGACCCAGGCACGACGTCCTTGTCTCTCTTAATAATCTTTCTCTCGCTTTCGCGCCGCACCTGATGCATCCGCCTGATGGCTGTTGGTTCCAAAAACCCGGCTTTGATCTCGCTCGAAATTTTTCGCGCCGTCGCGTCGGTCTCTCGTCTCCGTTTTCGACGGGGGAAAAGAAACGTAGCGAGAGCTCTGAAATTTGTTTCCAAACGCAAATGTAACGCCGATAAGGAACGAAACAGAACGCGATTAATAACAGCAGAATAACTCATTAACGCGACACGCACACATTTATTGATACAACGGTTAATTAAACGCTAACTGAAAATAGTTGCTCAATTTCAGTGATTGCAAATTGCGAACGATAGTTTGTCGTACAAACAAGTAATCACATCATTGGTCGTTACTCAATTAATTCCTAATAATAATGTAACGAGATCAACGTGCTAAATTTAGATATCAATATTGCGCGCACACGCGCAAAAGAGAGAGAGAGAGAGAGAGAGAGAGAGAGAGAGAGAGAGAGAGAGAGAGAGAGGAAAAAAAAAGGTACCGCCGCTATGAAAAACGATCCGATGAAGAAGCCCTCCGCGTACTTTTTTACGTAAAACCAGGTAAAATGAGAGAATTAGTCGGTACCTATGAAAGATGAAACTTTTTCCACGCACGGTTTCCCTTGAATGATCAAACCCGATAGCATCGCAATTACACCGGAAAATTTTTATATCACCGATATTTCACGCGCAATAATTCGTATGTCGTATTTGAACGATTCTCATTGTGACGTTTCACAATGCGAATATATTCGCAAAAGGGCGCAATTACCATGTAGAAAAATATTTAGATTATTCGAAATTGACGGAAACACAGTAGTGGCGCGTACCATTCTGGCGCAGCGTGTTATTTGATGTTGTTATTTTATTTATCCGCCGGAGAAGCTATATAGGAAAACGTTGTGCGCGCGCGTGTGTGTTTATATAGCGCCGATTAATGTTACAGCGATATATTGGGGGAAAAAATAGCGGACCGCGCGCCAAAAAAAAAAAAAAATACAAAAATGCAAATGTCATTTCACGGCGATGATTGAAACAAAACTGCGAAAAATATTAGCGGTGCAAATCGCAGCCAATTCACCTAAATTATTCACCGCGTATTGATTTACAGTTTCGTTTATAGTTTCAATCAGAATTCGAGCGCGATATATACCTACGCCGCGGCGAAAGTTCAAACATCGCGGCGTGTAAAACTCTGTCGATAAAAAAAAAAAAAAAAACAAAATAAAACACATACAAACACAACCTTTTCTCATCAATCATGTATAATTGTTTCCGGTCGCGCGGCTGTGAAATTCTTCTCGCGCGTGGCTTATCAATTGCTTCGAGTTCTCTTATTTCGCGCGCGTACACACACAACGTTTTCGAGCAGCGAACGATACGTGATTAAGAACGGAAGAAGCACCTCGGGCGTAACGCGTGCGTCGGAGGGGTTGCGCGAGTCTCGGCTCGTAATACGGCGATAGGGTAACAAGAGCCGGCGAGCGAGCGATGAATTCAGTTTACGATGCTCATTTTCCAGGTCTGACTACGCCCGGATACGTTATTATTGTCGCTACTTCGAGGCAGAGAGGGTGATAGATATATGTGCACTCTCTGCAGACACACGCATTTACGTCGAAGAGATTTCCGCGATAGTGACGGAAAAGAAAGACAGCCAAAGAGAGAGAGAGAAAAAAGGAGAAGGGGGTTTCGTCAGTTCCCGAGTGAGAAATGGGACGGAATCCTGTCGCACTCGGGATAGCTATCACTCCGTTGCGGCGGCAGCTCCGTGTATGCATCGCGAGTCGATCGAGAAATACGAGAAACGACTGAGAGATCGAATAATGCGCGCCGTGTCGTAAAATTCATGCGATAAGATACTTCTCGAGGGTTCTCGGTGTGATAATGTGAATGCGTGTGTGTATTATCTTGTGTTCTCTGCATTGAAATTTACTAAAACTTCTTATGTCAAAACATAATGACTTATGAAAACATTAATGAAAGTCTACTGTAATTAAGAGACGGACATTTAGAAATTATGTGTTTTTTTTTTTTTTATAGAAATTGCGTATATTACAAAAATATTTATGTAATTTATTTATGATATTTATAGATAATTTTTTTTTCAAATAACACACACTCTTTTTGTTTACAAGTAATTACTTTGTCGTGCGGGTTTTCGAAGATTTATTAAGCCAATGCGAGAACGCGGGACTGTATATTTTTGCCGATGAAAAGAAAATAGACGAAGAAATTAATACAAACACACACTCTCTTTTCAGAAGTTTGCATTCCCGTTCATGTACTGATGGATATTCGCTGTGAGGGATTGCACGAGCTAAGCAAGGCTTTTAATTTTCCTTCACATAGAGCGGGGACTGCGTGCGCGCGTCCGCACCGTTTCGCCGAGCAGTAAAAAGAAAATGTCGGGGGCTCGTTAAAAAATACTCTTTTTCCGTGTACACACCAGGTGCACGTACGCGCGCACAAAGGTGCGAGACCGGCTTCCGTAGCTGCTACGCACGTTATACGACCGTTAATAAATCACGTTTAAGCGTTTGTCGCGCGTATAACGTTAGTCTTCGATCCGACGAGTACAACTGCGCGCATCGCAACGGTTTATTACTTATTCCTGCTACGGGATAGCGCGAAATTGCGCTTTCTCTCGGGGTTGTGTCCTGAAATATCCACGCAACGTTTCTAAAATCGTCTGGGGAAGCTCAACAAAATAATATACATGTATACGTGTATATTTTTAATTTATTATATTGTGTTTGTATTTTCGTACGTAACACACGTAATCCACATCTTCTTTTGTTCTTCGATATCTCGTCAATGTTAATGGGAAGATCGTGCAAAGAGTCACGAGATTTCGTTGTAATCTACACGACACGCGCGCAGAAACACGTATGTACTCTCTATTGAGGCAGTCTCACTCGTCGTATCCTCCGGAGGCGTATATCAGATATAATTCAGAATTCCTGCCTCTTATTTTTCGTGAAAACGCGCGCGCCCCTCTCCAACATTCCGCCTGACTCCGGCATCTCGGTACTTTCGTGATGAACACAGACCGGAACGAGAGAGAGGAACGTGTGTGTGTGTGTGTGTGCGTGTGAGCGAGTATGTGTGTTACTGATATCACTTTAATATGATTCAATATTTCACGGCGCGCGCGTCGAACGTACAACGTGTGTCGCGCACCCGAACCTGTGAAAATTAGATTTGAGATTGAACGATCAAGATACGATATTCCGCGCGTCGATTTCAATTATTCTCGCGCGAGAAACACGAAAGGCGCGCGGAGGGTGCAATTCGCAAGGGTGAAATTCGCGAGAAATCGCGAAGATAAAAAAAAAAAAATAAATGTGCTTTATTGTCACGCTATTAAGAAGCGGAAGGGGCGGTACAAAATCGACTGTTGTGTTTACAAAGAGAAAGGATCAGTGGCGCGCGCGCGTTCACGTATTTTTCTTGCGGCCGTCGCGTACGAAAGCTAGCAATCTGCGCGAAAGAGAGTGCACGCCGAAGAAAAGAGAAGGGTGAAAAGCGAGACGCGTCGCTCGTGAGAACAGAGAAGCACCGGTAGCGGGAGCGAGACGGAGAAGGTTATTAAGGAGATTATGGACGGGTCGTTGCGCGAACTTCAAAGGACCAATTCCCATTTTCAATTTGCTGCGGGGTAAAAGAAGGGAGGCGCTGCGGGGGTCAAAGCCGAGCCATTCTAACGGCAGGCTGAAGATCCTTGCCGTCCGAACATCGGGTTCCGCGTATTCTCGGCTGCCGAAGAATTCCACTCGAGAGAAAGAAAGAGAGTTTTCTCTCAATGGTTGTGTCCTCTGCCTGGAGAAGAAAAGTCCGCGACTGTGCTCGAAGGGGAAAACCATCTCTCCCTCTCAGCAACGAGACGGGACGCGTGTCGTTCTTATAAATACGTAAATGAAATGTTGCGCGCGCGCGCGTCCTCTTCGCGTTCGTCGTAACCGCGCCAACCAACTCCGCCTGTCGAGCCGAACACGCAACAAGATAGGAAATGTCGCTTTTGTCGACGACTCAACCCCAACGTATATCGCATCGTACGAAGAGCTAAGACGGCCGCTATTTCCCGGATTAATTCTGTACCAGATGTACAATGCAATTTTACGCTCCGCACGATCGATCCCGGATTAGACGCGTAAAAGCGTAGCGGAGAAACGCGAAGTTCTAGCGCGTACGAGAGAGATCTCGAAATTCTCCTCGTTAAAAAAAGCAAACGCTTTATATATATATACACATATGTATATACTATATATATATATATGTCGCGACTTCCGGATCTAAAACGAGTCTGAAAATTATTTCCATAAGTACATAATTCGGAAAAATCTCTTAAATGACCTGCAACTTTAAAAATAGGTTTTCCACCGAGTTTTCTGTCATGAATTTCCAAAATGTGCGACGACTTCTTCGCCGAGAGAAATCCCAAGGGCGTGTAACTGTCGGGAATAGTTCGAAGCGAATGTTCAGTCTTCTACGTATGTGTGCGCTTTCAAGCTAGGATTGAGAACTTCTCGCCGAGAGAGGTAAATGTTTAAAAACAAAAAAAAAAAAAAAGAAAGAAGAAGAAAAAAAATGAACAGTCGATAAAAGCTTCTCGTTGTCGAATCTGATTTCATGTATCAATTTACGCAATGAGAGAGAACGACAATTTATATTTTACAGATGCGTCTATTGTATAATGTCGCAATTGATGTGGTTTCTCTTTTGTTCATAAATTAACACAGAGAAGTCTCGCGGAACGCGACTCGGACGGATAAAGGATTAAATGGCTGTGAACGCGTTCCGCTCTGAAAGACACGACAATCCGCTGACACTCGATCGCCGCAGAATGCCGATTTCATTTGCGACCCGCCGCCGCCCCGTCCCGACCTGGCAATAATCAATCTCTCGGCCGAGTGGCACTAATTCAGCACGCCCTTGTCCCGCGGTCTCCCACCTCGTCACAAACCTCCACGAACCCTCACGTACACTCTCGCCACTTAGGCGACGTTGTACGAAGGACAGGAAGGCATTTCGTTCGTGCCGGCGCAGTTCGAATAAATAGCCGTACATACATCAACGCCTCCGCAATCACGGGGGCTCTCTCTTATGGCGCGCTCGCCTTAACATTGTCTACAGTCGCGCTGGCTGCGCGCATTCAACGGAACTGTACACTTCCGCGCGGAAAACGGACGCGGCCAGCGCTTTACTCGGTGAGAAAGTTTCCGATAGGTAGTTCGGCGATATTATTCCAGTCGAGGATAAAAAAAAAAAAAAAAAAAAAAAAAAAACGATCGGAATCGTTCGGGGAAGGGAAAAGAGACAAGGGAGTGCAATTAACCGCGCGCGCGGTGCTTTCTCGCGTGTCTCTTCTGCTCGGCTTGCACGAATTTAATTTCGCTCCTTTGAAGCGAGGCAGATCCCTGCCCAGTTCCGGAATTAGAAAGATAAGAACACCGCGTCGAGAAGGCTTATTAATGTTTTTTTGCACCTGTTAGCGATCGCGGTTCGATCGTTTTTCTTTCTCCGTGGGAAATTCTAGGAAATTGGTTTTTTATTGCCGAGTACTTCTTTCTTTTCTTTGCGATAAATTACGTGTATATATATATTCGATCTCTCGTTTCGTTCAACAGCATTTCAGTAAAAAGCAAGAAATGGAAATAAGATTTTATTTTCATAAATAAAGACGTACGAATGACACACGATGATCGCAAGGTTATTTCTTCTATTTTGTGTGTGTGTGTGTGTGTGTGTGAAATACGATTGACGCAAAACGTCGGGGAGATGTGCGCGCGAACAACGGGGAGCGAAATAAACGTCAGTGATTCTACGGAATTCGGAAATACGAGGAAGACGCGCGCGCGAGAGAAGCCGTATTATTATTCTTATATTACCGCGGAGGGTGGGCCATGTAAGTCAACGAGACCGCCGAGGGTCGGGACCCGATAATTTCAGAGCGGCGCGAGCGAAGTAGTAGAAGAAGCACAAGAAGAAGTCCCATTCATCCGGCGCTCGCACCGGAAACTGACAAAACAGTTGATACGCCATGATATAGCAGGCCACGGGAATACGAATGGACGTGGCTGGATATACGAGGCGCGAATGGCGTCGAAGGGGGAGTTTGAGGAAAAGTCTCTTCGACCTGTTAGACGAGAGAGCAGGAGAGAATATAGAGCGAGATATAGGGGAACAGAGAGAGGGAAAGAGAATACGGACCGAAGAGAGATAGTAGAAACGACGAGAAAGTGAGCGAACTGGCGAGAGCGAAAAAAAATATTCGCGAATACGAGGAATGGTCGTGGCGGGCGGCGCGAAGAGACAGAAAGAGAAATATCGTGAGATAGAGAGAGATAGAGATAGACAGATAGATAGATAGGAAGAGCACGCACAGTAAAATGTCATCGAGCGATCCTGATTTACGGGCGCAGGGAAATCGGTGGAGGGAAACTTCGAGTCCGTGCGGCCGGAAACCGAGAAATTTTTGCTCGTTCGAACTTTCATCGGCGCGCTTCACAGACGGCTCGCGATAAAAAATGCAGACGCTCCCGGGGATCGGGAAGAGAAGAAGAGCGAGGAGGGGGAGAGGGTAGGTACGAATGGCGGCGAGAGGGGAAATTATTTATTTTCGATCTGACGTCGCGCGCGAAACGGTTAGGAAATTAAAAAGATGCTCGTCGACATCGACTCGTCGCGCGTCGTCTCCGAAAATGCGGGGGATATTAAGTTTTCTTTTAAATCAGAGCGCGCGTCGGTCACACGACGTCGATCAATCGCGGCTCCGAAGTACGCGATACGTAACGAGAAGCGCGGAAATTATACTCGCACTACTACATACGATCGCGAAATACTCACGGTCAATCAACAAATTCGTAATTTGTGGATCAGGTCTGGAGAAAGAATAAAATTATAATCTCTCGCGCAAAAACATTTCGTTTTGTTCTTTTGACGAAAACGGCACGCGCGCACACGTGCGTTTTAAACATCTGTCAAACAACAGTCAGATAGTTGTCATAATGACATCGTCGTTATCATTTCCGTTATTCGTCTAATTGTGTCTCACCTGTTTCCGACAAGCTGACGAGGGAAGATTACGCGACAAATATAATCCCCCCACGAGCGAAGAGTAGCGAGCGGGAGGCGTCGTCTTTCCAAGTGTTAACCGAGTTCCGGCGTGTCGGTATAAATTGCGCGCACAATTAGCCGGTTAACTACCAATTAGCGAAGGAAGCTTGTACCTCACTTCGAGATACGCTTCAGCGAGGCGGCGCCGCCGTTCGCCGCGGTGAGAACAATATTTGTCTTTGATTACCTCGGAAGTGTTTGCCTAACGGGGTAAATAATAGCAATTGCGCGGCGCCGAACGCGTACCATACCGATTACGACCATATCGATTACGGCCTCCTCTCGAAAAGGCACTCACTCGGGGTACTCGTTCGCTCGGCGCGCATTCAGCCGCTAATTACTGAATTACCACTCGAATTAAGCCCCATTACGTATGATTGGCCCACTTATCGACCGCCGAAGAAACCCGTCGCCGCGACGACGCCGGGCCATTACGTTTCCGATTTAATACCGAAGGGATTGGGGTGGGAGGGGGGGAGGGACGGCTTCTTAATTCGCCACCGTGAATTATTGACCGATCGCTATTTCGCATCGAGAAATAACGCATTTGTTTCCAGCTTAAATCCACAATTGTTCGATAAAATTGAACGCTCATTGAACGTTCAAGGTAACGCACATTGCTGGAGATATATATATATTTTTTTAATATACGAGAAGTAAGTTTTTTTTTAAACAACGTGCGGATTTCTCACGACCGCTGTCTATTCTTTATTATGAAAAAATCGAGACGTTTCGAATTGCCTGTTATCGCGCAGGGAGATCGCCAAAGGGTAAGAGCTCCTTTCTCTCTCAATAAATACAGTGCCGGTCTTTTCCGGAAAAGGGTTGGAATCAACCGCGTCGATTTATGACCCCGGCCACTTGCCGCCTTTTACCGCCGCGACAGAAACACACGGCGAGCGAGCGAGCGCGCGAATGAAAGGCGCAATCGCGCGGTGGTCGATAATTTCGGCGGCGAAATTCTCGAAGGCCGGCTCGTAACGACTTTCATCCGGCGCGGCTGAATAACTATGCAAATGCTGCCGTTGGGGGTTAAAGCGGGGTCGAGATCGCCGGTGAGCCCGCACACATCCCCATATAGCCCCGCGGAGTTACGAGGAAACGGGCCCCCATAAAAGCGGCACGCACGACCAAGAGATTGACCTCTCGTATATTCCTTCTTTCTCGCTCCTTTCCGGAAACGCGATGACGTCCCATCGTGAAACGTGTAACGAGATCCTCGGGTAGCGCGCGCGCGTGTGAGGGCTTTGCATTTTCCGCGGATATCAAATTGCCATCTGGACCGCCGCCGCGCACGGGATTCGTCCGACGGAACTTTTCCGCCTTTCTCCGGAAAGGGGGAGAAAGAGAGAGAGAGAGAGAGAGAGAAAGCTCTCGCGACCGCGTTTTAAAGCGCCATTTACCTCGAACGGGATTCGCCCCTTCTCTCGCTGTCTTTCCACCCTTCGTTAATACTTGGCGAACGCTCGGACAATCGCGCTCTTTGAAAGTTACAGTTCCCCTTCGCCGTTTTATGCGACGTACGTATACGTCGGAAAAGTGCTTCCAAAAGTGCTTCTCGATTTTCGCTTCTTTTAGCCGTCTGTGTGCAGATTATATCGATGGCTATCGCAAAATTCAAAGAGATTTTTAACATTAAATAAACACGTCAGATTTGGATCAAAACGCGATCGCTACGGCGAAATTGCGGCGTCGTCGCAAGATGAAATGGCGACGCGGATAATAAAATCAAGAGTGGATTTACGAGACATGACGAGAGATCGAACGCGCAGATACACATCCGCACCAATGAGTGTAGGTGTGTATGTGTGTGTGTAAAATGTGCAGGAGTCTCGGTGCGCCAATAGTGGCTTACGTCTCGCAATTAATCACTGCGTCGTAACGGAACCCGTTGTATATCGAAAATCGTTCCTAGTCGTCCAAGCTGCGCCATCAAATATTTAAGCCGCCACTACTCAGAGCAAACTACGAAGATAATCGTAATGCCGTTTTCCGCTCGCGCAATGACCGAGCGTAGCGCAACGACGTTTTGCAAAGCGAAAGCGATTAGAATTCGCCGCGAAAATTAAAATCGTTTCGACGATTTATTGACGATCTTTTTTGCGCACCGTCACGCACATTTATCGTTAGTGGTTTCCATGAGAGCGTTTACTTCCGAGTTCCTTTTTGTTATTTATATACAGGCAGTCAATGTTGTACACACACATTTTTTGTTATACAAAAAACATTTACTCAACAATAATAAAAAAAACAAATTTGACAATTCTCTTAATAGATACTTGATGAAATTTACTTGTAAAAGATTCTAGAGCAAATAAAAAGAAATATAAAATACATTCCGCATATATTGGCGTTCAGATTATATTTCTTTTTATTTGCTCTAGGATCTTTTACAAGTAAATTTTCTGCCAAATATATGTTTCATCTTAAATAACATTGTAGAAAAATGTTAAATTATTTGAAATATTATACGTACTCGTTTTTGATATTATCGAATAACATTCGAGTATGATACAAACGTACTGAGACATCTATTGCGCTTTATTGGTGGCGTGCGCGTGTCATTCGCGCGCACGCCACCGACGGAACGTACGTACGGCGACGAGTTGAAACGGCGGTCTCTCTCTCAGACCCGTATCACACCGCCGTTAAATTAATAACCGTGGTCTATCCGCGTGTACCGAACCTCCTCCGGAAATATCGCCCTTCGGATCCCGTCCGTTCGCGCGTCTCTCCCGTCACACCCGGACCGTGCGTGCAATTTTGCTGTACCTATATCCCGCATACGGCTCTCGCGTGCACGCGCCAGTCGAATACGTGCGGGTGACGAGCGGAATTCTGAATTCCTGGTGCGCGAGAGACCGAAGCCATCGTCCAAAAGCGAAAGAGAAAAATGGAGAGCGAGCGAAATAAGGGGCGGAGGAGGGTACGCGGTCTGGCAAAAGGGAATCACAATGCCAAAGCGAGCCCGTATCGTCGTCAGACCAGCCGATAACAGTCAATGCGCTAAATGCGTCGAAATCGAATTCTGAGCACCGATTTATTCTCGCGCGCCGGTTCGGCGCTCACTTTCGCGTTTCGCGAAATATTTGTTGTAATATTTGTCCGAATCGAAAATCCGCTTCGCGCCGTGGAGCAGAGCGCGCTAACGAGACAAATTGATAGCGGACGGTGTCGGATTTAAGGACGGTGATTATTTCTCTTAAAAATGTTAGATCATCTCTTTTTATATTTGCGCGCGATATATATATGTTTTTATTATGTGTGAAAATCGCACGTTCAAATCTGCAAATTATTTTGTCGAGAACTAATTTTTGAAAAAAAATATTTTTCCTCGCGCTAAACCATCTTGATTTTCCATTTCGTGAGAGTCAAGTCTGTCAAGCAGCCTCGATAGGTTTGTGCGATAGGTTGATTGTCGACGGCGCGCGATATCGTATTATTTATTTCGGGACCTCGTCAATCTCTCTCTCTCTCTCTCTCTCTCTCTCTCTTTCTCTCTCTCTTCGTGCATTAATTATTTCGAGAATTGTCATCTGTCGCGGCGCAAATGCCGACACGGGTATTTCCGTGCCCGTCAAACATTGGCGCGATGCTTATGTCGGACCCAGCACACGCGGTGTGTGTCGATGGGCCAGGCGTTTTAATTTCGCATCGAACCGCGACCCGTGCAGCGTGCACGCAGCAACGTGTCCCGACGTAATTCCACGACGTGTCGTAAAAGTCCGAATGGTTCACGCGAATCGATCTCTCGTTATTCTCGACGGAGTCATTTTATTCCCGGAGTCTGGCTCTCTCGCCGGCGCAAACTTCGACTATAATTAAATCTTCGCATGTTACCCCCTCTGATTGCTTCATTAGCGCATTACTTGTTATTTGTCGTTGCGCCGACGCGCAACAACGATTGCGCCTCTCATAAAAGAGGTCGAAACCGGCGGTGAAAATCGAAGAGGTCGTCCGCTGATGTCGATATCAAAATATAATTTGAGAAGTATCCCAAACAAAATCAGAAATTTATCGTTTCCTAAATAAATCAGTTTTATTAAAATCAAAAATAAAAGCATATTTTAAAGGATATGAAAAAATATAGCAAGTATAATTTACATAAGAAAAATATCTAGAGAAAACGCGTATGAAAAATATTGTTAAAAATTTATCATTTTGAGGAAAAACGCGGATCTCAATATCTCGTCAATTAATTTTCTACACTCAGATATGAATTTTTGATATTTTCAATAAAATAGCAATCGAAGCTTTTGTTTTGACAATAAATTACATACCGTGTGCGGCGACCAATGGTGAGGCCAGGTCTTGGTCTCGTGACTACTGCCGACCGACGTCGGTTGACTTGCTAAAAAGACGACCCGTCTGTCGGTGCTCCCGGTTCCGGTGCCGCTGGTAGTCAAAAGGGCCGCTCTGGCCCTCGAACCGCCGATGCTTAACGTCGGTGACGTGTCCATTACGCCCTGAAAGCCAGACACATTACAAGGGTGGTCGACTTCCGGAGCAGAACATTCGTCGAATCGTGGCGAACGTCGTAGATGTAGCGAAACACTCTTTTCGCAATATTGTGTACGAAACAATTGGATAAAAAAAAAACTCCACATAGCGGATATTTTATACTTTTATAGGAAATGCAATTTGTAGTCTTGAAAAATGTTCTCTTTATACACAGGTAATTGATAACGATAGCAAATTTTCTTATTTATTTAAGCGCAATAATTTTTTTTTTTTTAATTTTTTTTTTATTAAAAATGCGCGCTGCGGCTTGCACGAGGAACACGAGGGTTTTTCTTTATTTCGTCGAGCGGATTTCGACTGCTCGACAGGATAGCGACTTTCAGCAAAATTCAATGAGGGTAATGAAGCCTGTTAGCTGTAGGATGAATGCAGCCGAAGGACGCTGAAAACCTGGCTTTCGTGCCGAATGCACTTTCCGAAGAAGATTCTTATTAATCCAAGCTACACTATCATACACCGCGCGCGTACTTCGGCATTCGTCGACCGTATTAGCAACGATTTCGATTTTTAATATCGCCGTGATTTTTTGGACACGATTTTCTATACGTATTACAATTGAACATCGAGCTATAATCATTATTTTTACAGCACATATAAAACATTTATCTGTAACAATGTAGAAAATATGCGCTGTGGAAATTTAATTGAAAGATGAAATAATGTATCCGCGAGATGTGTAGAGAATTGCAATTTAAATATTTTAATTTCTAATAAATGAGCCTTTGCTCTTCTTTCTCTTTCTCTCTTTTTCTCTCTCTCTCTCTCTCTCTCTCTTTTCTCTTTCTTAACATACACAGAAATTATTTCTATAGAACAAACGTGTATTATGTATTTAACTTCTATACTTGACAATATCACACGTAAAATCATTTTCTCTGTAAAATAAACGAGGAAAAGTAACGAGCAAAAAAGATGTCGAAGAACGGGAGTGAAAATTACATCCCATTACTTAATTTGAGCGAGAGCGTGAGTCCACGTTCCGAGCTAACATTTTCCAGCAACGTTTCCACCGAGCCACTGGTTTCTTAAAAATTTCATTACCCTCTCTCGGAAAACCACCGACGTTCCCTTTTTCTTCTCAATCTCTCTCTCTCTCTTCTATTCCTCTCTTTCTCTCTCTCTCTCTCTTTATCTCTGCCCCGCTTATTTTCGCCACGCTTGCGCGACGTGGCCGCGATTCGCAAGGGGAAGACTCGACGGCGGCGTGCAGCGCGATGATCCAACAATTCCGCTACCATCGCGAATGAAATCGGATGAGCGTAATCGAGCTCGTTAGACCGCTGGGATGAAAAGCTCCGCGAGCTCTCTTCGCGCACGGGAACGTCCGGGATAAAGCCCGCAGGAGAGATGAAGAGAGAGAGAGAGAGAGAGAGAGAGAAAGAGAGAGCGGAGCACACATCGAGGTTGAGAAGAAACGCCAAGTGCCGAGAGCGGTGCGTTTTTCAGCGGGATTTACGGATCGTCGACGGGGCATTAAGAGGAATGATGCGCGACCGCATCCCGCACGCGACGAACGAAAGTATGGCGGGAACAGAACTAACCGAAGCGCAGCAGCGATCGAAATCGGGAATAATCTCGATGAGTTGAACTCTTACGAAATTAAATGTACCCCGTATCAATCTTCGCGGTTTTTCGTTTTTTTGACTTTTTTTTTTTATCTTGGCGAAAAATTCAGCAATTCTCTTTCGACACGTACACCATTAAAAATTTGATTTTGTTGAAATTACGATTGAATATATCGAAAGATAAAAGAAATATGATATTAATATAAAATAGAAAATATTGTATGTTTTGATATAAAATATTGTATATTTCTATTTTTTTCTCGTGATCTATACATTAAAAAAAAAAAAAAAAAATAGTATAAGGAGTTTTGCATGTTCTCGCTGTTGCAGCTCTTCTTAATGTCATTAGAAAAGATTCTGTTTGTACACGTAAGTGTGTGTTGAAACGTAAGCGCGAATATACGGAAGGAAAAAAAATAGATAAGCGCGCAAGAAACGGAGAAGTAAACGAGTGGAAAAAGTGGGACAGGGCAAGAGGAAGATAATCGTGTGATTGATCCTCACCTTTTTTCAATTGAATCCTTCCTCAGGATCGAGTGCGCCGTGAAGCGTGTCGCCGATCCGTGTTAACGATCGGCCGCGGAGAGTCGCTCGAACGAGGGGGACGTGTGTTCTTCGCGATCGACCGCTCTCGTCGGTATTCAGATTTCAGCCGGTCGACGACCGTCCACCCTCGCGTCTCGGAGCACCGGAGGTCCTCCAACCTCAACCAGGTAATCCTTGTGGTCGCGTGCACCTAATCATTATAGCGGAGGGGCGCGGGTGGCGCTGCTAGGTGTCCCTTAAATCGTTCCAGCACGACGTCGGCTCCTCCTCCGCGCAATTACGAGTCATTACGAGCGGGATTCCACCGCGGTAGCACACACGTACATGCGGCTGGCCCCGGGTGTTGGGTTCGTTCGCCAGGTGTTACAAGCCAAAGTGCGTGGCGTTATTTACGATCCGGATCGGAGCGAAGATGAGAGATCGGCGTCAGGTTGTTGTCGGAGTGAGAGAGAAGTAGAGAAAGCTGTGGAGTTAGTTGACTTTACCGTTTAAGCGGAATAATGACAGTAACGAAAGTAACAAGACAGCGGTGCCGCGTCGTTCTCGACGCAGCGATTCGTACAACCCTCCGCCTTGCCTGCGGCGTGACGTGCTGAAGAGAGTGTTGTCAGTCAGCGAAACAGCGTTTTCCGTCTGACAGCCGCGCGAAATCTCGCCACCTTGTGATTTACTATCGCGTGGCTCTATCGCGGCACGAGCTCCTATTTCGCGGTGTTAGTGACTGACAAGCTTCCTCGCCTCCCTGCACTGCCCGGGCATCAGCCTGTCGGAAGACTAATCCTCTCTCTCGGCTGTCAAACGTTTTCAATTACACCCGCGTCATTTCAGCATCGGCCGTGAATTATCTCGCGATCCGAGCGATATCGCGACGACGCTTCCCAACGCGTTTTTCAACCGCGACGCCAATTTCACGAGCGTCGACACGATCAGTCGCCACGACGACGATTCTCGTGACCGCGGGCGAGCCGATCTGCCGATCGATTGTCGAGACGCGATTTTTCGTCGCGAAATCGTCGGCCGTACGGCATGGCCGGGTCGCGACGAGCGGTTTTCTTTATGCGGTTATCTCGATCGGGGGTGCGACGCGATCTATCACCGATCGACAAGTGCGTCGTGGCACGAGCTCGGACACAGTCGTCGCCTCGCCGAGCGCCGCGTACGGAATCGCGCACGACACTGAAACGGCAGGAAGTCTCGCGCTCGAGGCGAACCTCTCTCGCGGATTCGCGGGATCACGTGTGAAATTCTTGCGCATGCACCGACGCCTTCCGTCCTTCCCCGGCCCTCCGTCGCGCCCTCCGTCAATGCGGCCACTCCGTCTCGCTCTCCCTCTCCGGGATGAGCCGCATCTTCTCCGCTGATTCTCTTTTTCTCTCCTCTCACTTCCTCTCTCTCTCTCTTTCTCTTTTGCACACCCCCGCAACTCTTCTCTCCTCGTGCAACTTTCTCCGCCGTCCTTTCACCCCCGCAGCGAACTGTCGCTCTCTCTTCCCTCTTCGTCTTTGGTCGTCATCGTCTCTCTTTCTCTCTCTTTCTCCCTCTCTCTTCACCCTTGTTTCTCCTTGCGCACGGTCTCTTTCCACTTCTTTTCCTTCTTCCGGATGGCTCCTGAATCATGAAGCGACAAGTGTTTGGCGCCGGAGCAGCGCTTTTACGGGAGTTAAAGAAGTATTTCATGAAGTAAGCGCGGGAGTATCTCGACTTACAGCTGTAGAAACGGGGTAGTATCCTTAATTGGTCCTTCTCTGCCGTTCGACGGCGCGATCGATATCGTCGGTAACCTAGGTCAAAAAGAGCAACGTTCTTTCTTCAGAAAGTTGACCCGCGTTCCTCGTCGTTAATCGTTTACGGTATACCGAACGCGGAATGAAACTACGCTTTCTACTACTTTATATGTATATATATATATATATATATATATATATATATATATATATGTATCTTTTCGCTCGTTGGACTTTTCCGTGTTTTTCAAATGATTCCGCGGCACAATGAGACACTTTTTCCTCGCTCGTTTTATACAGAAATGTCTCTCGCGAACTGAAAGACCCTTTCCCTACCCTCTTCCCGCCCCGATATATGTGGCTCAAGACGCGGAAGAAAAATGCGAAACAATTTAGGTGTACAAGATCGGCTTTGCCGATAGTTTCGTTTTGCATTTTTCCACGTCAGTGCTCTCGCATTTCGCGACACGCGAATTAACTCGTGCTTATTTATTTATTTTTCTTTTTTTTTTCTTCTTTCCGATCTGAAAAGGTACCTCCGGAAAAAGCACGTTAATTCAAGGTAAGCTAACCCAGATTCGCGCGATGGAGCGAACTTGGAGCAGTAAAAACCGGGAGAGTCTTTAAACGTTTGACGTGGAGGTAAGCCGCCGCGTGACTCGCCCGCCGCGGAACAATTCCGCGAATGTAACTGACGAGCATTGTGTTTCCGACCCAGTTAATGGTTATTTTAACGCGACTGGGGATCACGCGCGGACTCGCCGGCCGCTGAAATCCATACGCGATCATGCTAAATTGTGCACGCGCGCCGTTGCAGTTCGCGCAAAAGCTTGATATTTTGCTTGTACAACGAAATATTCTGCGGGACCAACATCGGCGCTCGAAAAAGGAATTTCAATAATTATTCACGTAAATATAAAATTTGTATTTACTTTATACGTACATATATAGATATTTAAAATATGAACAAATATTGAACAACTTCTATAAATTTGTATATAATATTTATGCAATTCCATTATTTATATCGTGTAATTATTTACATAATATATAATTGCCTCTCGTTTTCTTTTCTTTCTTCCATCGACGGAAGTGATTTTCTTAAAACTGCTTGAAAGCCAGCCATCGGAATTAAATTGAAAACTGTTCGATTCGTCGCTTTGACAAATGAAACGACTCTAATTGCCGACTGCGACTGCTATCTTGCGTAATACACAGAATCACACTCCGAGACGTGTTGTTGCCAGGATTTTAATGGCCGTTTCCGCGTCTTTTTTTTTTTTTTTTTTTAAATCAGTATGCATGGAAAATTTGACAACGCGTAAAAAAATGCATGGAGTTTATAGTTTTTTGCAATATTGACTTCCGGATGATCTCGAGCCTCTCGTATGTAAAATGAGGTGCGATAAAGAGATTAAAATCGTTTTATTCGGTTCTCGAGCGGGGAGAATCGATTTCACCGGGACAAACTGCTATACTCCCGCGCGCGTTGGAAGAAGAAAAAATCAACATCTTTATTAAATTACACAACATTTTGTTTGACGTTCAACGCGCGTCAAATCAATCTCCGCTAGATAACAACCGTTTCTCCTCGTTTCTGTTATAGTTGTGTCAGTTACACCATTTTATACCTCAGCTTTTCAATTACAGCTCGTCAATTACAAGCCCGCGAGTTACACGAAACACGCGTATATACACGTTGTCTATATACGTGCGCACACCATCCGTCGACCGATTAACTGCAAAACGCAAACGGCGCGCGATTAATCGCGATCCGATGGCGACGTCAAAGCGACGACGAAACGGCTGGGTTGAGGAGTAGGAGGGGGATGGGAAAGGTAGAAGGGAGAGAGAGGGCAGATCGCGACGAAACGCTCCCGTACGCCGCAATCGAGACAATGCAGCGTAGCAGAGCGGCAGCAGGAATTGGAATTGCAAAATGTAGAATCGACCGGCTATATACACTTCCTACCCCCACCCCTTCTCGCGTCCCTTTCTCCCTTTGTCCTTACAGCTCGCACAAGCTCGTCTTTCCGTCTGCATTGCACCTCGGCTTCTGTACCCTCTCTCCCTCTCCCTCCCTGTTCCCCTGGTTCTCTGCCTTTCCTCAATGAACCTCCCCGGGTTTCTATCGGTTCTTTATCTCTGATAAAGAAAGAGGGTGAAGAAGAAAAGAGCGCGCGCGAATGGGAAAAGAGCAGCACGAGCGATTCCTTGGGACCTGACTGTTTCTTCCAAGATTTGTGGTGTCTGCATCCACTCGAGCAAGGGAGAAGGGAGAAATGGCAAGCGGGATACGAGAGAGAGTAGATCCGAGAAGACAGACGTACGGCGCCGGAGAACGGAGGTATTTTGTGTCGATCGCCGGATGTCTCTTCGCCGATTCGGGACGACTCTTCGACGTTTACCGGCGACGATTTCCACGCGTTTAGACACTCGCCCTACCCTCACCCCTCTGAGTTCCTTTCACTCCAATTGTCGATATGATCGTTCCGCGCTCGAGAGGAACGCGACGCATTGCCTTCGAGATTGCCACAGCGTGTTTTTAATCCCGGTTGTTGTTGGTTCTCGTCTCGAATGCATTATTTTTTAATAAGAAAACATTTAGAAATGATTCATGTTACAGAAACGCAATCCAAGTTATATATAAAGAGAGACGAGAGATGATAATCTTCTGAGATGTAAATACGTAAACAGCGTAACCTCGTTTTTTCAATTAATTTTAATTAAGCGCTCTATCATTTAATTGGATTAAAAACTTCAATTTTCTCTAAGGAAGGAGATAGACGACATTTCCAGAGATAAATTCGACATGTATTTTTGAAGAAAATCTCATAAAAATTTTCCCGCGAAGGAAACAGATTTTTATGTAAGTAGAAGATAAATGTCATGTTTTTGTGCGCAAGCGCGCGTCGAAATACGTAAGAAACAGAGATATTTCGCGAGTTGATTTCGCGATTAGAGCAAAGGGACGACTTATGACCGTAAGGGGGACTTTCTCGGGTAGATCGTGGCATTTCGACGCCTCGTAAAACGCGATTTTATTCGCGAACGAGCAAATTGAAACATAAGCCGCTCGTAAGAGGGTTCTCGTCTGCGACACGCCCTTCCGGGTTTCCGCGAACCATCCCCCTTCCCGCCGCTCATTCGTTTTCCCTTACACGTATTCCTATCTGATATTTCACCGCGGCGACTGAAGACGACAAGAACAAGGTTACGCGGGGGCGGGTTATCCATGCCGATGCCATTTCGCGAGAGATGCCGATGTCATTGATGTAAATTTATCTCTCTCTTTCTCTCTTTTTCTATTCCTCTCTCGCCGTGCTTTTTACTATGTGCCTCGCCTACGTTGTGAAAATTTATTTTTTTCTTCCTCTCCTTCCACGCGGCATATATGCAACGGCAGAAGAAAAACTCTCGACTCCTCTTCAAATATTTTGCATTCTTTGTGACGATCGATAGCTTTATCTCGACCGTGCTTTCTTTCATATTACAGTTTGAGCGCCGCGGCATAAATAAAAAAAAAAAAAAAAAAAAAATAATAAAAAAAAATCGCTGGTCGATTTTAAAATACATATGATGACGGTTTAAAACCGATAAAACTCTTTATAGAATGGAGAGACAAGTTCGTGTGTGTGTTTGCCGCGCGAATTTCTAAAATTTTCACCGTGTCGTTTGAGCGTGAAATATAAAGTCGCGCGCGATAAGGAGAGAGTAGCGCGTTTACGACGCGCGGAGAGCCGATGATGACCGGCGACGAACAGGAAGCCAGGAGGAAAATGGGGCGGTTGGAGACGGGAGGAGAAAGGGGACAGGTGAAATTGCGCGCTCCGGCACGTACAAACGACGTTGCTCGTAGAGTCGGGCGAGAAGTCGCCAAATAGCGGGGCACAATTAAGAGAGAGAAACGCCCGCCTCGTGAATTAAAAGCGTCAGCCCGCTAAAAGATCAAGAATTCCCTTGTGTTTCTCGACGTCTTTTTCTTTTTTTTTTTTTTCTTTTTTTTCTTTTTTTTTTTTTTCTTTTTTATCTCGGCCTCCTTGTCCGTTCTCTTCCGAATCTACGAGCCGCGTTCCCCGCGCGGGAAACAAACCTTCGCGCGGCCTTCTACGAGCGAGCGGCGTCGCCGCCACCCTTTCGAACAGTGGCAGCAGTCCGGAAGACTGAAAAGAGAGTCCGCGAAACCGGAATGAGGGTGCCGTTACTGGAGGTGAGAGACGAGGAGGTGGGAGAAGAAAGTTTTAGTAGGACGGGGGCGGCATTCTCATTCCAATTCTCCTTTTCCTCCTCGTTCACGGATTGAAGAGGCCTTTATGACGGGGTACCGCTTTATGGCACGGCTTCGCCGCTATTATACGTGCATCGGCCGTTCGTCGCGGGATGGGAAAAAGGTGGCGGAGAGAGCGGGGGTGGAGACGAGACCAAGTAAATAGAGAATGGGAGGATGCAAGCGGCATCGAAACGTATATGGTTTTCGGGCTGGAGAAAACGGCAGCGAGTTTAGTGAGGTGGGGCTTGAAAGGGAGGAAGCTACGATACGGAGAAGACGAAATGGGGAGGGGGGAGGCTTTCGCGAAAGAAGAAGGGCAAGAAGAAGAAGAAGAACGGACGGGAGTGGGAAAGAGAAGGAGGGAGTTGGATTGTGCTTTGGACCGCGGACTCGGCTATTGTCGGGATAATGAAGCCAAGGCGAGATTTCTCTCTTTTCAGACGCGCGCACGCGACGAAACGATATCCCGAATGACTGATTGTGCGATCCTATTCTGGTCTCAGAAGAGAGAGAGAGAGAGAGACTTGGGCGCGCGTTCACGTAAATGCATCGTCGCGAAATCATCACGTTGTTACGACAGAAGGACCGACATACTGAAACCTTGAGGGTGATCAGTATGTCGCATATGGGATTTCTCTCTTTGAGGAAGCGGGTTAATTATTAAATTGGTTACTGCGCTCTCGCGTGCGCGCGCGCGAGAGCGTGCGTGTGTCATGAACCGCCCCGGAGTTGCCGTGCAAACGGGAAATTAGGATAACGAGTTCTATCTCGCCAATTTCACATGTGCGGAAAGACAAATAGTTATATCCGTTATATAAGTAATAAGCGCATGTGCGCATAAGCAAATGCGAATTACAAATGTGATGTAGTAGCTATTTTGAGAAACAAAAATATATTCAACTGAAAAAGAGAGGAAAAATATGACAATATATATAGTATATCATATATACCAACGGCCACATATTTTCCCATTAATGCGCCCGCGCGCTCTCGCGCGCACACACACATTTTCCAGATATGCGCGCGCGCGCGCAAAGGATGTACACCAGCAGGAAAGTTTCTATATATACGCGGAAAAATTCGCCGCGCTGAGATATACTGCCCCTCCGAGCGGTAAGCCAAGGTTAAACGCATCGCCATCAGTTTTCCCGGCTCGCGTAAATCACGCCGGGGACAGTATTAAAAATATACGTAAGTGAAGGAAAAATATATTACCGCGGGGGCGGCGAGAAAAGGGAAAAGCCCCAACTCAACTCAAGAAGGATGAAGAAGAGGGAACGGGCGACGTAACGGGCGGGGAAACCCGTTGAAACATCGCGGAAGGGGGCTTATTACGCGGTCGAGTTTCACCTATCGCCGGCGGTACACTCTCGCATATTTTAAGCCGGCCATTTTTCAGCATTTGCGCTATACGTCTACGTCGAATTTGCATGAGCCAACGATTCGAGACTTGTTCCGGCCAACTTTCGGTGTCTCTACCGCTCGTCGGTCGAAAAGTCTTCCTCCATCCTCGCTCTTTATCTCCGCTCTGATCGACCGTCCGTCCCGACCGGACTAACCTTGCGATCTCGCCTCGCGATACATTAATTTATTGTAAGATGTTATAGCGTTTCTGTTATATTACGACGGTCTATTTTCTAAGCGATTAAAATTTATTTTAATTAGTAATAAAATACTTGTGTCTCTCTTCTGCATCGCGTTCATGTTTTTGTAGAGTTATTTAATTAATACATTTATGACTTAACGTTCCAATTTAGTCGCATCATAAATCGATAAATTTCTAACAAAAGAAATCGAGGTGATATCAGTCGCGGGATAAGTCGCGAAACAAATGTCGCGACATTATCGCAGCAGACGCTGTTCGCAACTATAACGGGAAATAGGAAGGGTGAGGAACAATAAATCGTGCGGAATCGCGCGCATGTGACGTTACGGTAACGCGATTCCCGTGGCGAAGTTGAACGGATCTTGCAGCCGGTTGAGAGACACTGGTCTAATCCTAATGCACGTCGTCTTATTTATGCAGCAGCGCCGTTTCGCACCGCAACGCTGAAGACCTTAACGGCTTTCAATTTCCGTTGGCCATCAATATTATTTAGTTTAGTTTGGACCACCTTCTGCCGCGCGCGGGATACCCCGCGCCCCTTCGGCATGCTCCTCACGCCTCCGCCAAGGAAATTACTTGTCCTCTCCTTCCCTTGCGTCGGATCCTCGTCGCGAACTCCTTTCGCAACCCACCCCTTTACCACCCACCTCCGTCCTCGTCGTCCAGTCTTTCTACCCCCATCTTCCGAGTCATGCGCCCGCTTTTAAGGACGTTTGTCTCCAATTGTCCCCATCCCTTCCCTTCGGATAATGTTCGCGAAAAAAAAAAGAAAGAAATTCGCAACGAGCGAGCGCGAGATTTGTCTTCCGAGATTACGCAAAAACATACAATCGCTTTGCTTGCCCAATTCGACTTTAAAAACGATGAATCTTCCTCTCCTTATGTCGACGCCCACGTCGGACGATCCTCGCATCAATCAACCTCTCGGGGCAAAGTTCTGAGCGATTTCGAGATGAGTATGGAGAATAATCGGAGTCGAAGGAGGTTATAGTCAAACTGATGTTATTTATATCTCATAATCTGCCACTTCTCAATCATTGTTTTGCTCTCGATCTATTATTCAAAAAAGTAACGTTTCCATAATAAACCAAAAAAAAAAAAAAGAAAAAAGAAGAGCGAGAGACTCACGAAGGCAGGAAATTTAATCAACGGATGAAAAAAAGTTCTCGCGAACGGAACTGACGAGTTGTTTGTTAATACGGGATAAACACAGACACGCGCGCGCGCGCGTTAAACTTAACATATTTCTCTTATCAGAATCAGTTTTAGAAATGCAACTTGAATTAGTCGCGCCGATGCATTATCAAAATTATCAGAATAAATATTCAGAACAGCGAGTGCGCGCGAACGTAATTTCTAAACGTATTCCATTAGGTTTCGAAAACTCAAATCCGATAGTTCCGCCGGCGCGGAGAAGAGAGATAGATGCACTTTCTCGCCACTTTCCACGCGATACTTCGTCTCGTTCATCCTCTCCTCTCTCCTCCGCACGCTGCTCGCCGATGAAATGGAATTACAAACCAATGCGGTTGGCACGGTCCGCGGTGGAACGAAACGTTTTGCAAGTTCCCGTGAAACACGATCGCTTCGGTCGCTCCGCCACTCCTGATGTTTCTCTCCCGTGTGTCCCGCGCGCTCCCTCTTCCTCCTCTTATTTCTCTTCCCCTCTTCCCACCCTTTCGGATCTCATCCGCCTCGGTCTCTATCGCGTACCTACTCTTCCCTCCTAGAACGAGCCACAATGTGCGTGCGTGCGCTGTTTGCGGTGCGATCAGCTAAACTAGAATATTTTCTCTCGTCCGAACGTCGTCCATTTATATACATAACACACACACACACACACATTCCGAATGGGAGTTTCATTGAAAGTCAGAGAACGATATAGCGATATTCCGGTAGTCTGATCGGAGCCGCGGCAATCGGAGCATTGTAAACGTCATGTATAAGCGAATCGACAAGTTTACATTCCGCTCTTTCTTTCTGTTACAAATAATACGAGTGTCGATTACAACCGATCAACAATTGAAACTAATCGAAAATAATTATGATATCGAGAATAATTATTTTCGTTAAATCAAGGAAAACGTTCGCATTTATCGAATCCTTATTGTTTCTGTTTCGCAACCTGTATATTCCCGTTAGAGAATGTCAAAGCAATTACACCGAGACGATCGGAATACCGATGACAAGAGTTTCCAAAACTCTCTCTTTCTCTCTCTTTCTCTCTCTCTCTCTCGGACATGCAGTCTTACAAAGGTAAATCCGCTCTCCTAATCCGGAACGCGGATGTGATGAAGCTTAACCACTAGCGAACGGAAGAAGAGAGAGAGAGAGAGAGAGAGAGAGATTTGGTCACACTGCGTGTCGCATAAGAAACTCAAACACGAAATGACAAACGTTCTGATTGTTTATTCTAATTATTCTCGCAATTTATCTCGCGCATACTTTTCTCGCGAAAATTCAATTTTTTCATCCATTATTGACGTAACGCGGATAAAGTGTTTTACAAATTTTTCTCAAGTCGGTGGAAGAGAAATTTACATTTTCTAGAATTATGCCAGTGGATTTGCCGCCGGATTTATATCGGGAAGAAACCGGGAAAGTGAACAATCTTCTCGCGTAAATCCGTTGCGTTTCCATCTGCATCGCGCGGGGGAGCTTAATGCACTTATTTCCCAAAACTGCATTCATTATCTTTATTTTAATCCTCCTCGATTTGCGGGATTTGTTACATTCCCGACTCTCTCTCTTAAGAGAAACGCGAACTCGCGACGCGATCCACGCGGATCGGTCTTTTCGCGAAAAAAGAACTGCGCGTTCGGCATTCATTCACGTAACGATATGTATCGTCGCGAAAGAAAAACAAAAAAAAAAAAAAAAGAAGATTTGTAATTTAATCTCCGATCCGGCGAGATTACCGGCAGGCAAGCAGGCGTGGTGGGAGAAGGGGAAGAACAGGTGCGACCAAGGCGGTGATGAGCGAGCCGCTTTCCCAGCCGGATTTTTCCGCAATCTGGTCCCGCCGGACGGCGATGCTGGCCATACTCTCGGCTCGAGATACTTTCTCAGACCCGATACCGCGAAGACAATGGCGTACTTTGCGGGCACCGTGATTAAAACGAGAGGGCGATCCGCGCGGTAAGGAGACGGAGAGAAAAAGAGACACAGAGGAGAACGAGAAGAGCGGAGGATAGAAAAGGCGGTCTCTTCGACGCTTCGCTTTTCTCGGAGGATCGAGAGGCGAGTCGCGCACAGACAGAAAATTTAGAGTTCTTTTCATTACCCCAGTTCTCTCTTTCTCTCAACAACCACGCCGAGCCTTCTTCATAGCCGATGTTGTTGTTCTTCGTGTTAATGATTACAAGAGTATGTTCGTGAGAGAGAGAGAGAGAGAGAGAGAGATAAAAAAAAGCTACCGCGATATTTCAATGTCCCGACGCGCAGCAAAAAGTACGGTTCACAGAACTTCTTTGAACGCGCAAGCCGACAAAGAATATAGACAATTATTGACAAATAACGAATTTAGACGCGACTTCGATGTATCGCCCGTTATATGATAAATTAATTCGACTCGCAATAACGAAATGTCGGTTAATGTCGAGTGATCAAACAATTTGATCTGAAATTTGGATTAAATTCAATTTTAAATAATCCGATTATTTCGCTCTCTCGCTCTTTCTCTCTCTTCGTATTTTTTTCCTCCCCCTTCCCTATCTTTTTCCGCGTGTCTCTTCAACCCCGGAATTAAATATTTAATTTGCGTGAATTATTAGCGCACTTTTAAGCGGGCTGATTCCAATCGAGCGTGCTAATCGGCCGTGCTCGAACGCGGCCGAATATATCGGTGTTGCAACATTGACTGGCTAACCTGACGCGCGTCCTGGCGTCCTAGCCCTGCCGCTCGCGCCAACCCACCCCCTTTATTATTCCGTTATATGTGTAGATGGTGTACGAGATACCGCATGATCGAATCACGGAGCAGTTCGGACACGATAACCTAATGAACGGACTGAATAATGATCAGGCGACGATTATGCGCTGTCTATTAAATTGATTCGTCCTGACCCCTCTTCCGTCCTGTGTATCCGAAAGGAAGGACGGCCTGATGCGACGAACAGTCCGGCTCGCCGTTTGGCCCTTAACGAGCTCTACACGGTAGGATTACGACGGGAAATCCAATTTGCTTCTCTTTAATTCCGCGACCCCGCGCACGTCTTTTGCTTCACTCGACGAGCACAAAGAGAGTACAAACGCGCGGCGTCGCGCTTCGGCTGAGAAATTGCATCCACTTTTATATCCAACTCTCGTCGTCGCCCGCTCTTTTAATCCACTTTCTTGACGCGTGGTCGCGGCACGGGAATGGCGAAATGAATTTGCCGTCCCCGCTTTTCGTTTATTCCGATTCGAGAAAAACGGAAGCGAGAAAACGATCGCGTTTCTCGCGGGGAAGAAGGAACGAAACACATCCGCCGCGGGTCGACGAGGTTCCGTGATGTTTTTCCCTTATCTGTGTTTCCGTGCGAATCTACGGAGTAATCGGTTTCTCAATTAGGCCGGCTAAACGAAAACGGGCGCTAAACGCGACGAGAGACGTTTTCTGTCTCTCTCTCTCTCTCTCTCTCTCTCTTTCTCTCGAAGGAAGCGTCCGGACGTCCGCGGTCCCTCTTTCACAGCGAAGGACGAGAAAGGTAGGGAAGAGCAAGTCGGTTCCGCGAAGGCGCACTGCCGAGGGGGTTTTAAGTCCGACTTACACGATATCTTTCCCGCACACTCACGCTGCCGCTCCATTTTATTCTGCGATACTGTCCCCGGAGGACGTATTAAAATCGTTACAATGGGGCGGTGAACTGCATCTCGCGAAATTCCTGCTGGAGAGAAGAGCGACGGGATGGACGTCGTACACGTGTGTGATTGTACGCTTCTCTACTATTGCACGTTATATATATGTATATATAGATTCGCAATAAGAAGCTTGTCGATGCACGAGGACGATGCAACCTCTCTCGACGATTACGTTCGTCGATGGTATCAGGTAAAAAAAACAATTTAAAAAGACACATGCATTGTACAATTTTGGTATTGTCGATCAATCAGATCCACGGCATCTGACGGAAAGTGGAAGAAATGTTTTTTTTTTTTTTTTTTTGCGCCACGCAATTGTTTTTTAGCTATTTTGATTTTTTTTTCTTCGATCAGGATTGCGTTACGGAATTAAAACTTTATATAATGAAGAAAAATAACGTGTTTCTCCTCGAAAATGGGAATTGCACGTATCACCGCGCGTGTATGCGTTTTTCAACGTCACCGATTCACTTCTCGCGGACGCGGAAACTAAACGGACAGCGGGCACCAAATTTCCGGATGACAATCCCTCCCGTTGCGGCGCTATTTGTGATCCAAGTCGAGGAATTGGAGCTTTCCGTTCCGAGGCGCCGCCGCCCCGGGCATTGTCATTTCCGATTCTGATGACAATCGAAGACAAAGACGACGCCACCCTCCAAAGGAGCGTATTTGTGTACGTATGTGCGCGCGAAGTCTTCGTGCACACAGGCTTGTTTGTGCGGAGAAATCATTCGCACGACGCGCGAGCACGCGCTCGAGAGTTCGTACGAGGCATTTGTAAATGAAGAAGAGCACGGCGGAACGTCACAAACGGCCCCGCGCCGTCTAGTATTAAAATTGTATTTTCTGCGTTGCATTTTTCGCCCCGTAATATCGCACCAACTGAGATAGAAGAAGATGCTATCGGTATGCATCTTGCACCTTCTCGCAGTCTCTCTCCCCGACAATCACTTGGTGTGCCACGCCGATCGCCATAACGCTCGGCGACTTCTCATAGTCCCTCCTCTTTCCTTCCTCTCCTCTCTCGCTCGCTTCCACCTCCGTGGGAGACGGCGAGGCTCTCGCGTGCCGGAAATTGAAAGTCCGCGACGTGACATCCGGGAAGGGTAGGTCTTTCCGCGACCTCCACAGAAACTTCATATTAACGAATCGGGGCGAGAAGAAGCGATTCCTCGTACAGACACACCCTTTCCCTTTTCGCTTCTCTTTCTTCTCTTGCCAACGTTCTTCTTCTTTTTCTTTTTTTTTTTTTTCTATCACCACGCATTTTCTCCGCGACTCCCGTTCTCTCCGAAGGCGACGTCGAGTTTCCCATTAAATTTCCCCTGTTCTCCTTCCCCCCACATCTTCTCTTGCGCTCTCGTTCCCTCGCACCCCCTGTCGATTCGTGCTATCTCGCGGCAACGATCCGCCCGTTATAATCGATTCGGCCTGATTTCGCTTAACTGCCGTCATCCAGAGTTTGGCGGCGCGTCCGAACCCCGCGAGCACGCCACCCCCGTTAGTTGTGTCAGCTATCAAACCCCCGTCGCGTTTGCCGAAACCCGCCGCGAGATGAGGGACGAGGCGCGCCGCGTTTCGTTGCGAAATTATCTCTCTCGGATTTTCCTCCTCCTCCTCCTCCTCTTCCGCGAATCTCTAAACAATATACGACATCGCTCAATACATCGACAGCTTGAAATAACCGAAGTCAGCAATTTCGATCCTTTTAGGCAGTAATCCTCTGCGTTATATCGCGGAAGGACGATAATTGAATCACATTTTGAACTCTTGTAAACAAAAAGAGAGAGAGAGAGAGAGAGAGAGAGAGAGAGAGAGAAATTTCAAACACATTTTACAGAATTAATATTCTGTCTGAATGTGCTCTCAGGAGTTTAGTCTTTTATTTTATTTTTTTTTTTTTCACGTCGTTATTACGGCTCCGCCGGAAAGCGGAGTGAGAATTAATTATTCAACATCCGGATTCAACGTCGCGACATATCCAAAGTCAAATAATCCTGTTTAACGCTGAGTGTGCGGTGCGAAAACGCAGGCGGGCACAAATTTTCGTGGCGCTCTCCGCCGGCTTGACATTAACTCCGACCGTATGCAACGGGTGTCCCGCGAGCAACGACTTACGTATGCTCTCTCTTGCTGGGGCCCCGATGTGTGCGCACCTGTGTGCCGCCGAGGGAACCACCACCACCACCACCACCACCACCACCACCACGACGACGATGACGACGACGACGACGACGCGCGGGGGGATGAGAAGGGAGCTGATTGCGTCCGGCCGAGATGATTGCTTTTCGCGTCGGCTATGCCGACGCATACAGACGCGAGCGCAAACACGGATGCGCGTAAACACGCGCATTCACACGCACGCGGACCGGGCGCGGGTGTATTCGCGAACGATTACCTCGCGCCGAGCTCTCGCGCGCACCATCGTGGTACACAGAGAATCCGCGCGCGCGAAAGAGAGAGAGAGAGAGAGAGGCGGGGACGTTTCAATATTCCGATAGTTTATTCGTCTGGATCGCCGGACACCGGTTACCGGCGGAAAATCACTTCGATTTTAGTTAGCACACCGCGCCGTTACGCGCGCGAAATAACGAACGTCGAACAGTCGCGCGGCGCGACTATACGCGGTTACGTTGTCGTGACTTTTTCCATCTCGGCCTGAAAATTTTTCTGCCTCCGAGTAAAAAAGACGAAATTACCGTTCACGCGTGCGCCTACGCGTATTTGTCCCTAATTGGAGGACGTGATGTCACCTAATTTCCTCCGTGCGCAGTCCGCGAAGATAAAACGTCAAGCTCGTGTGTTTTTTTCTTCCCGTGGTTCTCAAGAAAAATATATTAAAGAAATTGCGAAGTGCCGTTCGGAGAATTTCCGCAACTTTATTACGGTATAAATACTTCCGACTTGGTTTTTAATGACGATTCGCCGGAATATCAAAGCGTCTCTCAAAGACTGTTGCCAAGTAAAGAAAATCTCCCGCGGTTTCAGCTACTCAGAAAGATCGTGAAACTTCTTCAGTTTTCTTCTTTCTCAAAATTCCGACAATTTTCCCGACTTTCCTCCTCTCTTCCCCAGTCAGTCTCGTCGAGTCGCGGCAACTGCGGGATTCATCCACAGCAGCTGACACGCGCGCCGCACCAAACGAGCTTCGCTGTACAAGCCGTGGAAGACAATCGCGACCGAGTTCGTCGCGGGCGAAGACGCTGCATATTCCGACGCTGCTCGAAATTGATCCTAATCCGTAATCCGGTCTGTTCAGTCTCTCGCTCCCGTCTGCCGGCTCTCCCAAGGTACTTAGCGCCGGGTAAGATCGCGGCAGGGGTAGAGAGCGATAAAGGGAGCGGAGAACCGGCGGGAAGAAGAGCAACGGCGCGCGGAGGGAAGAAAAGAAGAGGGGTGTGGGTCCCTCGAACGGAGAGGAGCGGAAAGAGGTTGCGTTTCTCCAATGAGAGGCACTTATATTCGGAAGAGCAGCCGGCGCGCGATGTCCCGTGCATTATGCATGATACGACGGTGCTTAATGTTCGTCCGAATCCGTCCTCCCTCGTACCGTCGTCTTTTCTGTCGAGCTATACAACGAATTTCGTCGTGGACTTCTTCTTCCCCCACCGCGCGCCGTTACCGCGAAAATGCTAATTGAAGCGTTACCGCAATTACTCCGGAGATTCTCTCGAAAATCTGTTATTAACTTTCTCCTTGCAAAGTTTGCCGCGCCTACGGGATTTTAATTGTGGGACTCGGGATTTTCATGGACGAGATCGGTTTCTCGTTTGATAGCGCTTTCTCGCCGAGAAAACGGCGCTTCTCCCCTTCTGAGGAAATCTGTGCGTCCTTTAAACGCGTCGCGATCGCCGGCGATCAACGCTTGCACAGCCAGGCTGACAAATGCGATTTTTTTCTACTTAATTCCGAGAGAACGTGAATATTTCATAAGTCTCGGACAAAAAATATCGCGCATTTATGTGCATGCATTTCGTGCGCGCGGAATATTTGACATTTTTTTCATATTAAATACTGTATTAACAACTACAACAAAAAAAAAAAAGAAAATATTCAAGTTTCATCGCGATTGCAATTGTAAGTGCTCGTCCTATCGAAATTCCTTCGGAAAAGAACGGGTCGCTCGCTATTTGCGTAAAATTATCGCGCGAAGCTGTCAGCGCGAAATATACACAGTTTGTCCGGAAAGTTCCCGGACTA
>NW_018020614.1:357455-409243 GCF_002006095.1 Pseudomyrmex gracilis
TTTTTTTTTTTTTTTTTTTTATCAGCGAATAGGGCATTTAAAACTCGTCGAGCACAAACAATTGGCTTATTTCGCGCCGCTGTACATTGTTTTTCTTTTTTTTTTTTTTTGTAAGCACGTTTTTCAAACAACACCGCGGTAACTTTGAATTTATCTCCAAAAGAGGTTTTTTTTATCGACTCGCGCGAGTAATTTATGAAGATGTGCTCGAGGAATTCGACTTGATTCCCTTTCAATTTTTTTTTCGCCTTTTAACCGCACTTGAAAGTTACAAGACAGCCATTTCGCAGCTCGATACGTGGCAAATGAAGTGTCCGACATGCCGCGTTCTCTCGTCGGACTTGTAAAATTTCAGGATGTTCGGAACGGTGAGTAAGTTACACGACGGGCCGCGTACGAAACGAACAAATTAATTATTCATGCACGCCCGACGTCCGAACGCCGACGCTCTCCGCGCCCGGACGCCGCCCGTCGTCGTCGTCATTTCGCAGCGGCGGTGCGCGAATCCGGCGCACCGTTGTTTAGCATGACTATGGCAGCACGGGTATAACCCGTACCGGCACATATAAGGAGAACACGTTTGCAGCGCGCGCAAACCCGCGCCGCACCACACCCTTTGTACCGGCCGTGTCGGCGGACGCGCGCGTAATGGCTGTAATTAATGCGACACGCGTCCAAATCGAAACACTCCGCGCCGACGTGCCGTGACAACGTCTCTTTTGGAAACTCACGCGGATCCCCCTCTCTTTACGCGTTTGCCGAAACGTGAGACAAAGCGACTTCCCAAAACGCTCTGTAATTTGTTGGCCATTTAGTTTATTTATTTTTTTTTTTTTATTAATACATATAAAAATATTGAATATTTAAATTGTTTTTAATTCATTGTCAAATGCAATGAAGAAATCTTCAAAAATTTGTGAAAACATTTTAAACAGTTCTTTAAAAAAATTTGTTAGACCGAATAATAATTCCATAAAATGCGATTTTATCTCGCGTGATGTACAAAGAAACTTGTTACAAATTGAGTGAGTGCCATTTTACTCATAATTTGCGTACACGTTTAGACACGATCAGCGATCTCGCGTTTCTCATTTCGTCGCAGATTAAAACCACGCCGGGGCTATCGCGAGATTAAGCGTACGCAGGCGTCCCGAGCTAAACTTTACGAGAATCGGGCCGTGGATCAGGCAGCAGGGGGACGTGCGCGAGAGGAGTTTTCCAGAGCAGAGCGAAAGTTTCGACGTTAAATGTTTTTTTAACTCGTATTACTTACTACAGCGAACTCGTCTGCGCGCGCGAGCGCACGCCCAGTGTAGTACACGTTAAAAGCGGGGAAAGGTAATAAAGTCAACTTATAAATATTAAAGTTCTCGTTGCTTCTTTCTGCCGTTTCTTTCGAATACTTAATGTCCGAAATGAGACGCGGTATACATCGCGTGGCTTTATCTTATTTTTTTCTCTTTTTTTTTTTTTTACGAACAAATGTCTGAATATATTTTCACACATACCTCGTCTCTTAGACAATTTCTTCGGCGGCGAGGGATGAGCAATAAATCTTGGCGCTCGCGTACGGTTGAAAGAAAAGGGAATAAATTTGAATTTTCTGTATAAATATTTTATTTTCATTAAACATACTTCGATCTTTTTCACGCAAATGTGATATATGAAGTTACTTTAGTCCTACTATTTGTCTCCATTTGCCGAACGTACGAGTTTTTCTCTTTATATCCGCCAAGTAGACACGAGACCTCCTTCTCGTGAAGGATCGATACGACGAATCGGCCCCACCGCAAACTGATCCGACGGAATTAATAAGACCCTAGCCGGCCTGAAGATGGTGCAGATTTCTCGCGTACGAAGCAAACCTCGGACGAGCCCTTACACCTCGCGCGATTCCCATCGATCATCCTCGCCGCGCGGAAGTCGGACCCGGCAGAAGCAAAACTCAGCCGGTTCGGCGATGGCCGAACCCACGCAACGCGATACAACCGGACGCATTTTAATAGCTTGTAACCGTATCGGTGTCCGTGTCGGCGTGAGGGTTGTATTTTGCTCCGACGCCGGTTTCTTCTTTGTGGCGCTTCCTCGTCCGTGTCGAGTCACGTTTTTATTTTTCTCGCTCCCGCGATCGGGACAATCGATATCAAAAATGCTAATCCGGTCGCGTCGACCGTGTTCCGTGAAAATATTTTACAGCCGCGCGTTTATCGCGCTGCAGTTAAGTCATTCCAACTCGTATTCCAACTTTTTTTTAATCATCTCGCCGTCTGACGCGTCTTTTTTTTTTATCTTTTTTGTTTGTATTTGAACGGTGAATATTTTAGGTCGCAACTTCCGCGCGCAGGATTATCGAAATGAGAATCGGAAATCTGCAAACGTTTTTACGTAAGAGACTCGTACGCGCGTTTTTTTTTTTTTAATGTACTAGCACATCACAGACGCGCGCTACGCTATTATTGCTTTTATTTTAACGTGTAGCGTGAGTGAACTTAACCTGTCACCACAATGACAGCTAATATATACGTCCTACAAACAATATAATACATATGATGTACATATGAGAGATGTCAGAAATAACGCATGAAAATCAAACTCAAAAAATAAAAGATAACAGGAAGAATGGAAAAACAATACGTGACTAAAGTCACGTAACAGGAAGGAGTAGAAAAACACCATGTGACTAAAGTCACGTGACAGAGACAAGAGTAAGACAGAGAATATTATATATATTATATATAATATTCTATATCTATATATAATACACACACACACATATCTATATATATACCATAATCACGTGACTAAAGTCAGTGACCTCGCTGCGGTCACGTGACCGAGATCAGTGACCCCGCTAAGATCGCGCGACCGAGGTCAATGACCCTCCCCCAAGGTCGCGCGGCCGGGTCAGTGACCCGCCCCCCCCCCCACCAAGGCTGCGCGGCCGGGTCAGTGACCTCTCCCACCACGGTCGCGCGGCCGGGTCAGTGACCTTAGCGTAGTCGCGTGACTACGCTACTATGTAGCGTACTACTACTCCTCCCTGTCACGTAACTTTATTTTAAAGACACGCGACTAAAGTGCAGTCACGTTACTTTAGTCACGTGATGTTTTTTCTCTTCTTCTTGTCATGTGACTTTAAAAAAAGAATACTTTTGTTTTTTAGTGTTTTGTTCTGAAGCGATTGAGATTGAAACGAAAGTGATCGGTTCAGTCGTTCTTAAGATATTGCTCCATGAAAATCTCCTCACTCTTCTCAATCGTATGAATTTCGCGTATAAGAGGCACGAGTGTCTCGCGCCGTTCGAGCGCGTGAACTTGGCGTGAGGCACTACCATGTGTCTTGATATGTACGACATGAATCGTGAAACACATCCTAGAAACGTCAAATCAGCGTCGAGATAAAAGTGACAATCAATATTGAGAGAATCGATTGTGGTTGTTTTATTATTTTATTGCACACGCTTTTTCTGGTAGGATATGCAAAACAGCTGCACGTTTATTCGTTAGCAAAATTCCGATAGCGTTGGTGTGTTGACCAATATATATTATTGACGTTACTCTTCTGCAGAGAATTTTCATCAATAGATTTTATACCAAAATTATATGTACGCACGCGTATCACACGTGTACAATCCGTGTATAAGGTACATTTCAAAGGACACGACGGATTTTCTCACCTCGACGCGAAAAAACTTGGCTCAACATACTTTTAGCGTCAACTGTGTGTTTGCACAAAACATCTAAACGCTATTTATAATACACATCATTTTGCTCTCGAAATATCGATGTTGCGCTTTTTACATTTTCCCGATCGTGCTATTGCGATCCGCTGACCGTAAATCGTGCCGCTAACTCGCGTCAGACCGACCAGAGATCCTACTTCTTTCACTCGGGCCCCGGCGCGCGCGCGAGGAAGCCGCTTGATCTTGAACGTTCCACGGCATCTCGATGTGATTCCGATATTCGGGTAAACAATGGCAAGCCTAGCGTTAGACCGCTGAGTACGACTTCCATTCGTATCTCTCGAGAGCTGAGAAAGAGAGGAAGAAGAGGAGGAGATAGACGCGCTCGAGAGAAGAGGAATCGGAACACGACGGGCAGCAGGGCGTTAGCAGCAGGAGGCTCGGAAGACTCCTTATCCCTCTTATCCTCGCGCTCGCACTGTTTCCATTCCGAATCCGTGAGAGAGGGAATGGGGTAGCAGGGATTACTTAACTGGGGGGGGAGGAGAATTCATCCGAGCGAAAAGAAGAGAGCCTCCGGTTTTCGCGCGCTGAGGACTGATCGATTAGTAGAATAAAACTTTTTTGAGAGGCGCGGAGGGGCGCGATGCGAGAGTCATCGCGTGTGAGCAAAAATAGTAGCGAGCAGATCTCTCGTCTGGGCACAATTGATTCGTAAATAAGTATATATTTAACTGAGAAATATAAATAATTTACTCTACTTATTTAGTTCTCTCGCAAAAAAACAAGACTCGCAAGAAAACACATTTGGTAGCTTGGCATTCTAGCGATAAACAGCGATGATAAATTAACTAAATTTAATTTTAACCATCATCGAACACACCGTCCGTGGTCACATTGGATCGAATCAAATGTGTGTCGTAAATTAACAACGAATATGTGAGATTCGCGACGGCGCAAACGATATCGTCAATAATATATAAACCGTCTTCTGAACTTTTAATGTTCGAGAACTCGCGTAGCTCGACGAGGTCAAAGCGCGTTGCTCGCGCGGATGGAAATATCCCGCGTGAATTTTCGACACGGTCGAACGATACAACGGGAGAAATGTTTCGAGTGGCGGGGAAGAAACGTAGACGGAGCATGTCAAAGAGTTATTGGTAATTGCGCGCCGGCCTTCTCGGACCATTGCCCTTGATAGCTTCATACTTTACAGAATCGAATGGGGGACCGCGTTCGTGTGTGTCTAGCTTCTCTTATATACTGCTCCACTAAAATCTTGGCCCCGAACAATAGATAATAGAAGGAATACCGTTCTCGGCCGGGACGCGGAGAAGGATCGTCTGCCACGATATTTAGGTAGCTATGTAGCCGACCGCATCCTTATCCTCCGCGCTCTCTTTTTTCTCTCTTTCTCTCTCTCTCTCTCTCTCTCTCTCTCTCACTTACTATTTATAAATTACTATCGAATGCCCGAGGACTCCGCTTCTTCGGATCATCGGCGTGAGAGAACGACGAGAAAATCTCCGTATGCGAAATCTCTCTCCTACAATAACGCGAAAATTTTTAACAGCAGCTCTTTTCATCCACTATTTATTATCGCGTGGAAACTAATTCGACGACGCGTCGCAATTGCGCGCGAGAAAATTCATTTCCAGATTATATATCTCGTTTCTTTATTTGACCATCAGAATAACGCGCGGATTTGTTCTTTTTTCCTCCGCCCGTCTATCTTATTATAACGATTGTCGCAGTTCTCATATTCGCATTGTGTTCATCCCTCACTTACTCGGCGACGCAATTAGACACAGCGGCGAAATATGGCGTCCCATCTCGTCGGGTGAGCCCGCGGTGCAATTGTCGGGGTGAGATGGAATTTTTCCCGGCGGCCGGACAAGAGAGGCAAGGAAGATGGCAGCAGGCCGTTACGCTCTCGTTTTCTTCCCCTTTTCAATTCCCCTCTTTCTCTTTTCTCTCTTTCTCTCTCTCTCCCTCTCTCTCTCTCTCTCTTCTTTTCCTCGCTCTATAGCTGGAATCTCACGGGCAACTATGCGCGCGAATACAGTAAATAATTAGTGAGCCGAGCGGGTTTCGAGTCGGCAGTTAAGCAGGTCGGTAGGTTATGCTATCTAGCAACTCTAAGCGACGGGACAGGAAGACGGGATAGCAAGAGCGTATACGGGAGGGAAACGGGGGAGAGGGAGAAACCACGTCGCTACCCCCGCGCGCTCTCCCCACTAAGTAGATGCTTGTCAGCGGAAACTTAATTAAATATCCAAAGTGGATGCCGGAATTACTACAATTAGTATGACGGCTCTCCTAACCCGTCCCTTATTACCCGGCTAGTCCCGTCCGACCCGTTCGCGAGTATTACTACTTAATGTCTAATAAACGTCACGCTGTCCCGACGAGCCGTATGTTATTTTTTCTTTTTCTCACTCTCTCACGTTCTCTCTTCTTATCTCTTTCTCTGTCTAACTTTATTTTTCTCTGTCTCTCCGAGAGTCGCGACAACGAGTCGGAATTTCGGTCGAAAATTCGCGTAGGATGAACGGGCAGTGAAACTTGGCTAATAGTCGTCATCGCAGCCATTCTCGGCTTTCATGGCCGCCAATATCCCGCCGATAACTGCTCGTTTAACAAGCAGTTGGAAAAAAGAACCGACGCAGGGAAAGAGAGAGAGACAGTGACGGGGATCGGATATTCAGGAAACGTTAAACTGCCCGGCAAACTGCAGCCGAAGAAAAATGTTACCTAATTGAATCGGTTCTGATTTCAGAAGCGCGTTAAAATAAAAAGATATTACGCTTGAGAAAAAGAGAGAGAGAAAGAGAAAGAGAGAGAGAGAAAGAGAGAGAGAGAGAGAGAGAGAGAGAGAGAGAAAGAAAGAAAGAGAGACAGAAAAGAGACGATAACAAAGCGCGATTGCATTCCCTTTTACAATTACATTACGTTTATGTGTAATGACGTATTGTAAAATTAAAATTACAATTTGTACAATACCGTCTCTCTGTAATTGAATAATGATTGGCCGAATAAATGTATCTGTGGGAAAATCGAGTTTATCGAATAAATTCATAAAGCGCGACGGGATATACTCAATATATAAATATTCATAATAATTCGCGTTTAATCTAAATCATCTACAGAAATCCATTTCGGGCTTCAATACGGGAAATAGTCATTAGTATCACTTAGCGGTAAATAAAGACATACGCGTTGTCGTTATTATTGCAATCCGCCAACTTGAAATATCAGCGATTTCATCAAGATACGTAACATACGTAATCAATGTATTGTTTCGCAATATCTCGTATTACGACATTAATGTTAACACGAAGATACGCAACTGAAAACAATTCTCCTCTTTCCGAGGGTTAAAGAGAGCGAGAAAAGAAAAGAACCAGAGCTTTTGTCTCGTCTGAGATTTTTTCCCGCCGATTTAATTGCGGGAAGAGAGACAGAGAGAATTGCCGGCGAGCGGAAGAAAAGAGACGGAAGGAGTTCGCCCAGAAGTCGTTTATTAGAAATCGACGAACAAACGGTGTGCGGCGAAGCGCTCTCGGCGAATTTCTATTGACGAATGAGCAAAATTACATTCCCCGGTCGTCAGTGTATTGCGCGCGCGCTCACGCGCTCTAATCGATCAGTGATATCAGACGGAAAAAATTCGCCCTTTAATTTAAATACACTTACGGTATTTCAGCCGACGTATATATTTCCGCGCGAGCGGAACTTTCTCATTCATTTGGCCGGCGCTTGGGCCGAGTGAAAAGTGTTCGGCCATTTGGCACGTTCGTCGACCGATAAATCTTGCTCAAAACGTCAATGTAATTCAGATTAGATTTCCTCAACCCCCACATGTCGAATGGACGACTCGTTATAGTTAATTCCCTCTAGGAATCACATTCTCGCGTTCTATTGCTCCGATGCATAGAATATCAAGAGACACGGTAGTGCCTCTTATACGCGAAATTTCATGCGATTGAGAAGTGAGAAGATTTTCATGGGGCAATATCTCAAGAACGACCGATCAATTTCGTTTTAGTTTCAATCGCTTCAGAATAAAACAATACTAGAAAAAGTGTTCTTGCGTTTTTTTATTTGTGCTTCTGATTTGGAGAAAGGCGACGATAAAGTTTCAAAGTGAGAAATTCACGATTTCAGAAACGTCATTATTATCGTCGTCGTGCGATCACAATGTGTGCATGTTCGTATGCTTGCTAACAGATGGCATATATGCGTTTTTAAAAACGTGACTAAAGTAAAATCACGTGACTTTAGTCACGTGTTGTTATTCCACTCTTCCCTCTTTCTATTTTTCGAGTTTGAGTTTCGTGCGTTATTTCTGACACCTCTCATTTGTGTGTATTATACGGTTTGGAAGACGATCATGCTTTGTTCCGTTTTTCTGTGTGTTTTGTTGAAAACCGCAATATATTTTCACATGCAATTTATTGAGCGGAGAAAAGTGCGCGGAAATAAAACAGAAACGAATGAATAATAATTTTCGATAAAACGGGGAAAAAAACAAATAAACAATGAACAAATAACAACAAGACGGAAAAATCGGGACAATCGGGAATGACGAGAATAGCAAGAAAAAAAAAGATGATACGCGCGATGGGGTGTACACTACCGAGTATCTATTTGGCGACGGAGAAGGTGGATGAGAGAAACGGTTTACAACAGAATATTGTCCCGTGTAATCCGCTCTCCAATATTTCATCAAGTTTCTTATTCCCTTTTTTTTTCTCTCTCTCCCCGTCGCCTTCTTCGAAACCGACGCGAACGCAGCACCCTCTTCTTCTTACCGCACACAAAATGTGCAAGGCTATTTTCCCCTCCTGCTTCATCTCTCTATTATATACAGCGGAAATAATTCTGGAAGATACAATCCGATTACTAACTTAGTGTTAATAAAATGTAATACGTCTGGGAGACTTGCTTTGCAATCATCGTGGCGGGTAATTGTTGTGGTTTTCGAACTCTTACAAAACCTAAACCGTTATTATCTCAAAATATATATCCTCAAGAGAAAATACTACGTCGAAGAAATATGTCGCGCTAACTCCTCGCGGGAATAACTTCTTTGCGGAACTTCTTCATAAATTTTAATTGAGTTTTTTTCCTTTTTTTTTTTTTTTTTTTTTTTGTTTTTATCAATACTTAAAATGTAGCGACAATAAAAAAAAAACACTCCCTGACATACGGGCGAAAGAGAACGCTCGGAGCGTGACGGTGTTTTTATTACTTCCGTCTCTCCGGAATACATGCGGTCCCCGCGAAGGGGGAATTAAAAAATTTAGCACAATCCGCACGCCGCGAGCTATCGCACGGGAAGTCAAGCACCCGCCGCCGTTTACTTTCAAAGAGAACGCCGAGAAGTATGAGAACTGACGGGAGAGAAAAATACGTCCTGTAATTCCGGTATTTTCGCGAGAGACGCGCGAGTGGCTTAAAACATTCTGGAAAACATTCTCACGAGCGATGGCGGCGACGGAGCAACACGGAGCAGCACGCTGCCGCGCGCAACGCTCACACCAATCCTATTCTATATCCCTCGCGGACCTCGCCGGTCACTGTAAACGAGCGGCCATGCTGCAATCGAGTGCGATATACACACGGCGAAACTGAATTTCGAAAAAGCTCGCGCACTCGGCGGACGAGAGCTAATTGTGTCAACGCGCGCGTTCATGTTTTTCCGTGCGGAGCGTCGCGCGTGTTCTGTAACAAGATTCGACTAATTAATAGAGGATTGCGACGTAATTGCCTATTAGCCGAAGCCGATGTCGAATTGGCGCTTTAAATTAAACGTCATGGCGAAAAACGATAAATCGATCGGACACACGTCCGCAACAGTCAGACGAGTAAGGATTACGATTTGTACTAAGATTTGTATTGAGTCTCGGCGCGCGCGATTTTCACCGTTGAGCCAAAACCGGACACGCGTCGATAATCGGACATTAAAAAATATAATGTTGTTAGATGTGTAAATATTAAACCTAACCTAACGCTATTCTCACCGATTTTAATATTTTCTTAGATGTTTTTAAATAGCAGTTCCTAACTTTATGTATAAATACCTGGTTATTAGTTCGTTAAAATAAATAGCCGGGTTATTGGGACATTTGCCGTATTTGTCACTCAAAATACGCGATTAATTTTTGTATTTATACAAAATGCGGTTTCTTAGTTTTTTTTTTTTTTTGGTTTATAAAACGTTAAAAATTTTATGGCAACAGTAAAAATATAAAATAGACGGGAAAAAGTAGCGTGTAATCGCCGATGGTGGCGTTAGAGATATTGTCATAGTTTCCGTGTGTTAGAGTGATCTACCGTTACAACGTCCGGCTCGCGACCAGATATTAAACGTCGCTATTAGTCGAGGTAATGAATTTTAAGGGAGATGAGCGGCTGTGCAGCCACTCTCTCTCTCTCTCTCGCTCTCTCTCTTGTTCCTTCTCCCACGCACTCCGGATACTCGACGTAAAGGATTGCCCCCGCGAAATTATTTCCTTTATAAATCAGAGGCCATACGTTTCGGCGTCATCCCACCTTATCCCGCCCCGTGCAGGCGTCCTTTACCCCTCTCGCTCCGTTCTCTCGCGACGTTTCCATGCACTGCGCCGAGAAGTGCGAGAGAAATGGTTGGGGTTTATTAACGATATCGTCGTCGAGGTGCGAGATTTTCTATTGCGCTCGCGAGACAATCGGGAGTTAATCAAAATCGTTTCTTTCGATATTTCTAAAGAAACGAGTAACTCTGGTCTCTAGCCAGATTAAATATCATCCTCTTTATGTCACAAACAAGTCTGAAAGGAACTTTGTCGTCGAAGTAATCGATTTAAATGCCGTCACCTGCAAAAGTACCGATTTTCGAAAACAAGCCTACGTTTTAATGAACCGCGATACTTTGACCTTGGCACCCGCAGTTGCGGCACATCCCTCCCGTGCGAGAGATGGGAACAGGGAAGAGACACAAGCCCGGAGGACCGAGCTTGATTTGTACTAGAATGGGCGCTGGTGGGGATGTAGTAATTTGTCGGCTTGGGAAGGCGGCTGGCTCCAGGCTGATAACGGGGGGTGGTCCATTCTCCTCTGATTCGACCTCCGCGTTACTCCGCGTTACTACCGCCGATCTCCTTGCCGCTATACTCTCCACCAACGATCTCTCTCTGTCTCTCTCGCTCTTTCCCTCTCTCTATCTGCGTTCTACAGAATATCACGACCGAAGTACCCTCGTGCGAGCGCCACGTAAGACGTGGCGATGAAAAGACGTCTGGTGAAGCGGTGTAAGACAGTGAGGCAAAGAAGTCGGGAGAAGGAGAGTGGAAGAAGAAAGTCGCAGGCGGATTTTGCCATAATCGGGCACATACCCCGGCGTTTACGAGTGACGATAACCTCTCAAAACTCCTCGCTCCACTTTTTGTATTTTTACAAGAAACGTCGGTCCGCATTGCGCCGTCTTGAGGGAATTATTACATCGGTTTGCTTTTTTTTTTTCTTTGACTTCGCGACTTAAATCCAGCGACTTCAGTCGCGGCGCTATATATATACATATATATATATATATATATATATATATTTGTGCGAAATTTTCCAGTTTCCATTCTCGTGGAAGCACATCGAGCTTAACAGCAGGACTCTCGTCCCTCCGCGGACAATCTCCGAAACGATAATTCATTTATCAAGAAGAATACACAATCGTGCCTTTGTCGCGAAACTGTGGAATATTAATTGACGCTAATTCGCTCGTAGACGCGGTAAGGTACAGAATTATTTCGATCGCGCGCTACGTGACGGAAGTCATCTTATTTCGCGAAGAATATACCTTGGGCTTGGGGATTCTTGGGCCCGCTGTGATTGGTCCTGGCAAACAAAGTTAGCCACCTAATCTCGTTTCTCCCGCTCTACGATTGCTTCTCAAATTCATTCCGCCAGACTCTGTGTATAGGGCGATGAATGTGTGTGTGTACACACACACACACACACACGAACGAGCGCGCGCGCGCATCCGGACGGCGTTTCCCAATCAGTTTAGCATTAGCACGGAAAAGTTCTAATTACTCCGTGTGCGGCGAATAACCATTAGTTCCGCGCGCTTAAAAATTTTTTCACGCCCTCTTTCCGCTCGCCGGGATTTCGAGTGCTCGCACACGTACCGTACGAGCGACGAAATAATTACGCGGAACCCGATTATTCCTCCAAGTTTGTTCGCTCGTTTGGACATTTAGTGCGGTAACGCGCCCGGGCGACATTCGCTGTTTGAAGATCCTCGTGCTCGTTTATATCGCCGAGCAAAAATAATGATCTATTGTTTTTTCTTTTTTGGCATCCAACGAATCTCGAATTGTGTCTCAAGTGTGACGGACGGGAATTTTTGTATTTCTTGTCGCGACAAATAATGCGTTTCAATTCAAATAGAAAAAATACATATATAAATTTTTCTAAATTACATATCTGTGTTAAAAAAATATCTGTCGGAGCTATTGTATATTTTATTTATAAAACTACCAGAGACTTTTTACGATCATACTACTGTCTCGTTCGAAAGCTCTCTCTCTCTTTCTCTCTCTCTCTCTCTCTCTCTCTCTCTCTCTCTCTCTCTCTCTCTCTCTCTCTCTGCCAATTTTGAATCGTTATTAATTACCACGCCGTCTCTCTTATTTCCGCGATCATTAAGGAATTCCGCGGTATGTGGACTCTCAGAGATGTCGGATTAATCAGACGGATTAATCAGACTTCCGCTCCGACTCCGAGACATCTTGTAAGACACGACAGGACTTCGCTCGAAGAAGGCGGCCCGCCCGGCTGATTATCGCAGCTCCGGGCCTAGAGAGAGAGAAAGAGAGAGAGAGAGAGAGAGAGAGAGAGAGAGAGAGAAGAGCAGTGTAAGGGCCGTAATATGTCTGATGTACGCGCGCGAGTTAAATTAAAGTTCGCCGGCGCAGCGGGTGAAACACAGCCTTGTTTCAAAGCCCGTGCGTTAACTGAAAGCCCAAAGTAATCTCACGTACCGATCCCATCGCTTTCCCCCGTTGCCCCCGTCCGCGCGAGCGTTTTAACGTTGCCCCGGTTCTCGCGGCCGGTGCGGAAAACGTTATCCGCGATTTTAACCTGCAACAAAGAGCAATTCCGTTTCGCAATTAATTGCCCGACGAGCAGCGAGACGCGCGCGCATCCGTACCTAAACTACATCCCGTTTAAACGGCGCTGATCGTATCTTATTTTTGTTTTGTACGAGAGAGAGAGAGAGAGAGAGAGAGGTAGTGGGGAGGAGGGGCCGAGGAAAGGGCCGAGGGAAATTGCTCGAAATATACCCTAATTATATTTCCTGGCAAATATAACCGCGTGCGACCCTTAAGCGGCAACATGCGATTCATGTTTCACGTTACATTTCAATTTTGCACGAGCATTCCTATAATAGAACCCTTTTTAGGAAAAGTACTATATAAAATGAATTAAAGTTAATACAGTAATCTAGAATGGCAATATTCTTCCATTAATACGATAGTGCACACATAATGCGAAATTATTAAATTAGTTTACTAAATTTACTCAAACGATTAGAAAATAACTATTTTGAGAATATTTTCGTGAAATTATACACGATCTCGGGTAGGAAAAGAAAAAAGGGGATCACAGTTCTCTTAAAAGATTTATCAGAATAAGAACCTTCTGAGTTTATTATCTCAACCCATGAATATTTTGTCTGTAACTACGCCGCGTTACGACGCAACGCGGCGATTTCTAATCAGAATTTATATTCGAAAAACATGAAACTTGCATTCTGGTTCGCACAATTATTCCCCCTATCACCGATGCACAATAAAAACACGTGTAATTTTCCGGTGAGCTCCCCACGCTATCATTGGTCACACCGGGACCAACTTCAACGTGCACGTACTTCGCACCGTACTCGCCTCTGTCACGGTATCAGACGGCCTGATATCCGATGCTGCTTAGACATTCGCTACTGAAATATTCTCCGGGATTTCCACACGAGTGGATCGGATGACGACCTCGCATTTAACCCGCGCGCATATGCGTACGTGCGTGCGTGCGTGCGTGATGCGTGCGCGCGGAGACACGCACACACGCGCGCGACGCGACGCGACGCTCGGAAACGTGAAACGTGTCGTACAATGCCGCCCGTTAATGGAGTCTCTAATGGTGTTACGGACTTCAACGCGCTTACGTTTTACATCGCACGGTTACATCGTAAAATTTATCTCTCTTTGCGTGCCGACCCCAAATAGTTTATTCGTATATAGGAAAAAAATTATTTTATACCTTGGTATCGAAATTAATGCATTCCTCCGTGAGAGATATCTTTCATTTAAATAAGTGCTTTATCGTCACGCGCGCCAAGAACGATTTTAATATTTGAAAGCACGCGGAGATAAGACACGATGTTTAATTCTGAAAAATAGTAGAACCGAGAAACTCTTGGAAAAATATTATTCTTATTGCAATTATTTTAATATCGTGAAAACATCTTCGGAGGGGACAGGTTGCCGGGCGCGCCTCGCCATTAATGAACGCCATTGTGTGCCATTGCTGGTCGCGGGGACCGCCCGGAATGTATGCGTGCACGCATTCTTCCGACTGTCAAACCACTTCCAGCGCCCGGAGAGCTTTTTAGCGAACTGTCAAACTACGTCGAAGCACGAATTACTCATTCCAACACGTCCCAGCCATCTACGATGTATTCTCGCGAAGTGCAAGCGCGGATCAAAGACCGTGGGATTCCGAACGGACTCTCGAAACATCGATCCTGGACCCTCCTGCTGATGGAGAGAAAGAGAGAGAAAGAGAGAGAGAGAGAAATCGGTCGACAGCGACCGAGACAGATTCGCGTTTAACAGCCGAGCATACCGGAATAATCCGTTACATATAAAAGCACCGCAAAAATATTTTTGCTGTCAACTCTGACAACGCGACGCTCTCTGTAACCATTTCGAAAATAAAATGTCGAGTAATCTTTTATAATTGTTCTATTTTGCGTGCGCGGACAATTAACGTGATGTATTTATGTGTGCAATTTGAGTAATATTACCAATATTTCGTTTTATTTAGATTTAAAATTATAATTCACAATGTTCGGAGAGAGAAAAAGAGAGAAAGAGAGCGAGAGAGACGGAAAGAGGAAAAGAGTGAAAAAGAGAGATATGATGAATCGCTTTTAGAGGGAATTTTGACTTAAATCCATTTGTCAAATGTGTATAACGTCTATTTTTACAATGACGTGTTTGCGATAAAAGTTTAGATCAGAGATGCGATATAATCTCGGCGATAAACTTTTCTAAATAAAATACGCGCTTTTTATCTAGTTTTTAAGTAATTTACCTTCAGCATTCCCCGATCAAAATGGATTTTAAAAATTAAACCGTCTTATTAATTGGCAAATTTCGAGTGATGCTACGTTCGGAATGCACGGCGAGACGAGCAATTTATTATTTTTATGCGATTTCGTTCTCTTTTTCGTCAAATATGCTAGATGCATCTCGAATGCAACCGACCGGAACTGGCGACAGCTGAGACAACGGAAGTAAGATGGCGGGACCCGCATATTGGTATCTTGACCTGGCCGTTGTTAAGTCAACGTATCACATCGCGAGTGTTGGTAAACTCCCGTTCCCGTAGTTATGTAATTATATTAGTGTTAGTGCAATATTCTCTCTCTCTCTCTCTCTCTTTCTGTTTATTCCAAACTAGATACATGTGCGAATACATTGGAAGTTTGCAAGTTTTCTCACTACAAACAAACGAAATTTGAGCCACAGCTTATTGGTTGGTGTAGTTACACTAGAGTTGCATGCTTGCCATATAATTATCAAGAATAATATTTTTTGTGTGGCTATATGATAATTACACGCATTTCTCTTATTTTTATTGAATTGTTACATTGACAGTTTTATTGTGTTTTTTGTTCAAAACACTATCTTCTCTCGAATACAAACGTCAAATGGAAATGACAAATCGCGATCGTCACGTGTTTAATATTTCGGTAAGTTTATGCTTTTTTCCATAGTTTTATAAAAAAAACATTTACGATAAAATTACAGGAAATCATTAAATTTATTAAACTAAATATTGTATCTAAAAGCGTGATTTTAATACACATGTAGACATCTTGTGGAATATCCGTCGAATATACTCCGGAATCCGTGGTCCATAATCTTTTTAAGATAAATATTCAGTGTTTTTCGGCATTATCTGCTTTAGATATGATTTCGTGCGTTGACTTATAGAAGTCACTCAGAAACTCGAATCTAAAAACCAGCTGAAGCGCAAAACGCTGAACGTGGTGAACAGCAGTCGATGGTACAGAGAGCTCGACGATGTACGCGCGACGATCAATACGCGCTTCGGGTAAGCGTGCCACCATCTCTTCTCAGGGCTCGGAAGCTCGTCGTGAAACTGTTTCATTCGCGCCGCAAGTGCTTCGCAATTTGTTTGATCGATAATTAAACCAGATATGTTCAGTGGCCCGCATCAGGTGATTACGGAATGCCACCAGAAATGCGTTTTAATTAATAAAACACATAAATTTTGCCGGCGCAACACGATATCATCATTTAATTACGCAGGTGTGAAAAGTATCGCGAAATTGTTCAACATGTCTCGTCCATCAAGATTAACGCAGCCCAGATATTCGTTGCAGAAGCTACGTGTTGTCGAAGGAACGAAGTATGTGAAATAATACAAGCGATATAACAGAATTAATGTGTGATCACGATGAAACAATTTTATTACGCGATATGTATTTTTCGTATTTTATTTATTTATTTTTGTTTTTAATTTTAACGTCAGTCGAGCTTTATTTATCATCAATTATATATTTACACATTGAAACACGTGTTGTGTTACAATACATTAGATATATATTCTTGCTGTAGATGGGAACGTCCGTTTCCTAAACCGAAGGCGCACTGGAAGAAGCTTTGCGACGACGAAGAGAAGAAATGTTTCAGAGTAAGAGATCCCTTCACAACATTATTCTCCTTTCCTGTTATTCCCAATTCGCGCGATTTCGAAACAAGTTTTCGTGATATCGCGAATTTTACCGCTCCTCAAGGCTCCTTCGACGAGAACGTACCTCTTGCGGATTCAAAATCCGCGCGTTCCAAGGATTCAGAAATTTCCCCGGGGAAAGACAACGATGTCCAAATGTCCATCAAATCAGAACCGATAGTTAAAATTTCCCCTCCCACGCCGTTGAAGAAGCAAACCCACGCAGTCTCGAACGTTGTCGAAGCGCAGAAGGAAGAACAATCTGTGCTCGTTGCCGTTGAAAATACATTCGCGATAAAAAGTGCGGATCTGCGTGAAGACTCGAAGTTCCATCGTCTTTCTCCCAACACCTCTGTCACATCGCACAACAAGTCGCGCAGCGGGAGAATCTACTCAAAGGAAACGTGTCCCCATCACAGACACGAAACCGCGATAAAAATTTTCGACGACAACATTGAGAAGTATCTGAGAAACGATCCGAGAACCGCGTTGCCGGAACGAAAAGACGCGCATCAATTGCCGCAACTGCGGGACGCGTTTAAATATGATCAAGTCGGGAGCGAAGTAACCTCCGCCAAGAGAATCAAAAGGGTTACAATCCCACGAAGAAGGGAACATCATCTGGATGACGTTATTGATTTAATCGCAAATAAAACTACAAAGGTCGAATCTAAAGATAAACGGAACGACACGGCAGAACGTGAGCGGCGCAACGTTAGGTCCGACGTTCCTACGTCGGATCTTGAATTGTTTGTCGGAAAAAAATCGACGAATTTGGCGAGGGATGCAAAAATGAAATCCGCGCTTCCCGAATTGGTTCAGCCGTCAAACAAAGCTAAAAGCGAATCGGGCAAATTAATAACAACATCTCCGAAATCGCAGAAACTATCTCTACACGCGTTCGAAATTCGAGACGAGCGCGTCGATAATTCAGGATGACAGGATAAAGCGTTTGACGAAACGCGGTGTAATTTTCAAACGAAATCGAAACAGACAGCAGTCGATGGCAGTGCGCCGGAACGCTTAAATTATTCGGCACACGCGCACAGAGCTCTGAAACAGTTGACGCTTGACAAAAATGTAAATTTCAAGTTGAAAACGCGGGAGGAAACGTTGCGATCGCGCGTTTCCGCTCACAGATCGATAGCGGATACGGATGACAAGTCGGTCGCGGCCGAGAGCGAAAGTCCCGGGACTGACAGCTCGGATTTTCCCTCGTACCGCGACACGCAGAGAAAATTGAGAGAAATGTGGGCTCCGAATATCGAGCAGAGTGTTAAGTGCAGGCTTTTGAGATCAGGCTCCGGCAAATCATCTTCGATGATACCCGCGAAATCGTTGGCGAGGTCGGCCCTAAGCGTCAAATTCGCCCGATACGAAACCCGGCGGAGCCGTTCGGCCGACGTTTTAGACGCCATTCCGACGGCGTCGTGCTTTCAGCGCAGGAATCCCGACAGGTGCTTACCCTGCATGCATAAATCCCTTCTGCGGAAGGCAGACGAAGGTGTCCCCTCGCGGGCATTTCCGCTACCGGAAATTGAGCGGAGAGACGACAGCGAGTCCAGTTCCGATGAGCTTTCGGAATTTTACGAGGAAGTGCGAAGGATATATTCCGAGAAGAAAGCGCTTCCGAGATACTCCGAACGAGTTCGCGAGGATAAACCAACGTCGCGTCAGGAAGAACAAGAAGAAGACGTCGCGATTCCGACCAAGATCGATGATCCGGGTCAGCCTAAGGAGAAAACGTTCAAGTCCAGCGAGAATCTGTTGTCGAGAGATCGAAAAAGCGTGAAAGCCACTCCGAGTTCGATCTCGATCTCGTCGGAGCGTTCGAGGATCTCGTCCTCGCACTCGTCCGACGACGAGACGTCGTCCCCCCTGGCGCTCGACAACGATCCGTCGCAGTACAAAAATATGGCCCCTTGCCACATGCCTACGGTCTTGGTGCCCAGCATGGAGCCCTTCCGAGCCCTGAGAAGGAAATCGACTATCATCAAGGAATCGCGAATCGCTCTCACGGAGGAGAGCGCGGCGAAGGAGAAGTCCGCCGACGAGGTACGTCACGACGACGACAACGACGACGACGACGATGCGAAAGCCGCGAAAAAAACGGCGAGGGAAAAATCGCAGCCGATGCAGAAGAAACCCGACGAGAAATCTGAGAGGAGGAGTAATGAGGACGAGGGGGAAGATGAGAAGGAGAAAGAGGATACGTTCTTAAATAAAACGAGAGTTCTTCAGAAAATTAAGTCAGAGCAGCAGATGACATCGCCGATCGTGGAATCCGCGCGAAGGGACGAGCTGAAGAGGGGACACAGTTGCGCCACCGTCGAGGATTTATCGAAAGACTCTACGAGAGGTACGTTCGAGACTCCTCGAAGCAAGGTGGAAAACGGCCGAGAGAGAGTAATCTCGGAGGAGAAGGATTCCGCGAAGGAGTCGGCTTCTTCCTGACGGGGCCTGACGGACGCGGAAAGACGGACGGACATGCCGCTGTTAACGGTCGCCGAAATATCGCGATTTCTTGCAAAAGAGATTCGGGAGGGCGCGTCGGCCGCGACCATGCTGGAGATCCTGGCGAGGGAATTCTCCTCGCGGCTGATAAAACAACAGAGCACCGCGGCGGGAATTAGGCGCGCCAAATTAGTCGCGGGATTAACGAGCGCGCTCGCGAACTCGAAGCGTTACCTGAACCCCGATCGGTTCTCCTCTGATCTCGTTTTCTCCACGGAACAGCCGCCGGCTTGTAATTCCCGTTTGCTGAGACGCGCGTTACCGCTCGAATCCTACAATCTCGTCGCGCCGTTGCTGGGCATGCCGATCTGGTGGCCGAAGAAAAAAAGAGTCAAGAGCGCGGTCGAGGTCGAGGCCGAAATAGAAGCGGACGAGGAAATGGAAGACGAGATCCCATTCAGTCTGGTGGTACGTACAATACAATCGGGACGATTGTTGATTGATTTAACGCTGTTGATCTCTCGTGACGAAAAATTTTCACAATCGTGAAATTTTTCTACCCAATGAAAACGTTATCGTTAGCAACTTAGAAAATTTTCCATTTTCAATTAAACTTCTATTAAGACAGAGACTCGGAGAGTTAGCATTACCTTGAAAATTGCAATTCTTATCGCATTATATACTTTTTTCGCGTTGAATAAATCGGTTACTTAAGTTGGAAATGCAATATCTCATTTAATACTGAGGGAATTCTATCATTTCGCGAAGTCCGCTTTGTCGGTTCGAGAGTTATTAGTTGAAAGTAAGCTTTTATACGCTCGCAGGTGCATCCTCCGACGACCAGAGACATTTCGACGAACGGAGATGAGCATAAAGTAGGTCAGGTCAGATCGAATCCTTACGCTCTCTTTTTGAGAAAACCGCGACGCAAGGTAAGGTGACCGACACGGCGCGAAATAATATTATATATCGCTCTTTCTCCATCGCGCGCACGACAGTTTCTTCTCCCGCGTGTTAGTTAATTCCGAACAACTCGCAGGTTGTAACTTGGCGTCCTTTAACGGCGGCCGATCTCAAAGGCTACGATCCCGAGGCCACGCTCGAGATGCGAGCGAGAAACATTACGGACAGGATATGCCGTGACTTCTGTCAGTGGTTGCGCAGTTTAGGCGGCGCCGAGAAAATTCTCGACGAGGAGGTCCTCCGAGAAATGTTCGAAATTGACTTTACGGCCGAGGCGAGCAGAACAATGCAGGTATATAGAAACAAAGTGGATACCACCACGACGTTACACACTATTGCGTTATCACCTATGCGTCCGTGATAATGTGCCCTGCTGGCGTCATATTGCGAGATGCATGATGTAACAACAGCGCACGCACTTCGAGATCGGCGAAACGTAGAGCGGGGAGGATGGGAGAGAGGGAAGGAGAGGACGAGATTTGAATTATAACTTTAGCGTGATATCCATCGGACTGACCTGATTGCGCTCACGTCGTCGTCTCGCGAATAAAACGCGCGTCGAATCTCCGGACGAATTAACGTCACTCCTAAAGAAAATTGCAAATAATTCGAATTTGTTTTTCTTTTTTTTTTTTATATATAATTAATAAAGAAATATTCTTCGTGTTCGACGCGTATTTCAGAAAGTGAGAAAACGAATTATTTGTCGTTTACGTGTTAATCGCGCGCGTCTGCTTTGAGACAGATATCGATGAAGGAAATGCCGATGGTGCCGAACAAGATAGCCGAGCTGAGACAATGTCCCGAAGCGGGCGAGTTCACCATGACCAGGAAACACCTGCTCAGAGACGCCAAAGCCGAGAGTAAGCCGGCCAAAACAATGGCGTTTGGTACCTCGATACCCTGGGAGCATCAATTTGTATCGCCCCGGAATCGGGTGTGGGAGAGATGGTTGCGGTGCGAGAACGTGATGCGGGATCTAGAGACGATGGATGTGGTCTGGAAGGGCATCACGCATTTGGACAGCGTGAGGACCTTCGCCAAATGGCTCCTCGAGCACAAGAAAGTACGAGACTATATTCACGTAGATCTCGCTTACAAGAGTTGGCTACTTTTTTTTTTTTTTTTTTATCTCATCTCTCATTTCAGATGTCGCTTCCGGACGCGCTGATGAGCGCGACGACCGATACCGCGAAACAGGTGATGATCGACGACGAGAGGGTGGAAGCGAACGAAACGGCGGTTTTAAAATCGTAATCGACGTAAACGGCAGCTTTGTAATCGAGCGATCGTCGTCAATGTAACGATCGACGACGGGAAAAGGGGCGTAGTGAGAAGAAATTGTCGATCGCGACACACTCGAAGCGCTCTCTGGGTTCCGCCATCGCGCCAAATACGGCCCGTGTAACCGATACGACCGCACGATGACACGACGCAGAACGCCCATTTCCTGTATGCGGCGAACGGTTAACCTCCGTAGCCGCCGTTCGACGCTTCAATCGCGAACAATTCCCGGCGAAATTTCGACAAACGTTCAATTACGAGATCTAATTTTCGGCTAATGATCGTCGCGTTTCGTTTTCGGCGGCGCGGCGACGTTTCGTACCGCGGAGGCGCGCGTTTAACGCGGAGTGGTAGGAAAATCAAGTTGCTTTCTCCGCGCCGTGGGGCTCTCGGAATCAAAATGTATGGATCATTAAAAGGCGCGCGAACGGTTACCGGGCCATCATTCCTGATTTGGTGTGTAGATTGGATTAACAGTCCGATTTCACGGCGCGAATTAATTCATTGGCAGCCGCGCGGCGTAGCGCAATCGACTAATGCCACGTATTTCGGCTGCATCAATTATCGATCATTCAAGCCTCATTCCACCGAACTCGATTAAGCGCAGTCGTGTGATAATCATTGTAATATTAATATAATGATATATACATTTGCTCATCAATAACGTGGTGTAACAGCTCATCGGGCATTGGGAAGAAACGAAAAAAAAAAAAAATAAAAAAAAAGTGCAAAATGTTCTTCTACGAAACATACGTATTTAAATCAAAGGGTTAATTAATTAATATTCCGCGTTTGCACGTGTTCTGTGTTCGCATGTGTTTGCAGCTTTTCAAGCTTAATTAACAACGCGCACGGATGCGCGTTACACATCGCGCGTGCAACTACCTGCTACTTTAAAAATGATTTCTCGTCGCGCGACGCGACAAGAAAGAAAAAAATAAATTCACAATGAAAATGTGGAGCAAAGCCTTGCAGCTGAACCATAAAGCCGACGATCTCGCATCGACGAGTTGTCTGGCGAAATAACGCAAACGAGCCGATGAAATATTGGAAACGTATCACGAACGCCGGATGTCCTGACAGTGCCTGCTTACGACGGAAAACGCGCCTTAGACAACATCGCAGCGGAGGAGGAGGGAAAAAGGAGAGCGGGGGAAAGAGTGGGATTCACCTCGTTTGCGATGCATCTTCTTCCTTCCCTTTTTCTCCCGTTGTAATTTCTTTCTCGTTTTTTATTTTCTCTCGAGCGCGCAATATCGCGAATTCGCAAATTATCATATCACGTCGACAGATGAAGAGAGATTCGTTGTGTCATTACAGATCGCAACGATGTCGCTGATTTCGCTTCAAGATTAACGACGATACAAGAAAGATGGTTTTGAACTCGAGAGCGATCCGCAATTAATTTGAATTTGATACGCGGTTTTGAATCTCTTTTGCTTATTTGTTTTTATCACTTGCCTGACGGCGGTTTCTGCGCGAAAAACACAGAGCATTATTTTCGCGCACGCGTTTTGGTGTGTTAAATATTTGTCTCGCTTGATGTATTCAAACACCAGGAAGAACAAACGTAATATTTTTAAGCAGTTTATTGACTGTTTTTGTTTTCGTAGTTTAAATACGGTCGGACAAACAATGCGGATGCAATTTTTCTCTTCGCATCAGCAGGTTGTAATTCACAATCTTAAATGACGATGCGCAAGTTGAAGAAAAAAGGACAAAAAAATATTACATTATTGAATGCCGATATATTATAACGAGTTTCTTTTCTTTCCTTTTTCTGGAATAAATCTGCGTGGAAAAAATAATAATTTTATAAAAACAGATTAATACAAAAAAAAAAAAAAAAAAAAAACAGATTAATATATCCCGCGCTAATAATAACAAGAAAACTATCCGGTCGTCTCGGATACTAACGAGGACACTGCTGAAAAATCTCGAACTTGCAAGATACAGAGAGCGCTCTCGTTGTTCTTTTATTTTAACCCCTTTTCCGAGAGAGATCTGCCCGGTGAGTCACGAACTTTGCGAGAAAGAGGAAAAAAACGAGAAAAAGAAGGGCCTTTTAAAAAGGAGACAGAAAGGGAATCGGAAGCGCATCGGAGGCACAAGGAGGGGAAGGAGGGTGAGTGGGTGGTTGGACGAGCGAAGGGGGAGTTTAGAGTCATCATTGGCCATTGGCCATCCGTTTCGCTCCACTTGGGACGAAGGATCCCGCTCGACCGAGAAATTTAACAAGGCGCACGCTCCCGACTGACAATAGCCAACTTTCCTAGCGCCCTCTCCCTCCTCCCCTCTCTTCACCGCGTGTGCCGGGGTTTTAATTACTTCAATTTGAGCCGAGCTCGCCTCGCGATTCACACTGCGAACGGGAGTCAACTTGGCCGACGGTCTCGCGATTTTTCTGTCGGATCGTTCGCCGACGTCCGCAAAAATAGAACGTGCGGCGAACGGTGTTGGTCAGATGAATGAGAGTTAACCGCCGAGTGGTACTTTCGCACGGAACAAGTTTAAAACGCGAACTTCCGCCCTCGTCAATCCGGTTTTGCGAGTTTGATCAGCTGACTTTGTCGCGCGCTGTTACCGTTTATTCGATCGATTTTAATTGCGATTTTATTCGCTGATACACTTTTTTTTTTGTCCGTTGAAATTTTGTCGAGAATATACGTACGCGACCCGCGAACCGAAACCAAACTACACATTTGACACACATCGACTCCGATTTGACGCGTAGTTTCAAGATTGGAATATTGATACGTATCGTAATTCTCTCTCCTTTTTTCTCCCTTTCTCTCTTCTCTATTTTCCCTCGACTGTCCCCGGCACGCGAACCTGTGTCACGTTCTCACGAAATGCACCGCGACTCGCTATAACGTACGTACGCGATGCACTTTCGATAGGTTGTGTAACGATCGCGCATCTTTATATTACGCCATAAAATGTAAAGTAAGACGCGCGATCACGCGCGAATACCCACGGTGATTATCGTTATCGTTATTGCGCAGTACCTTTGACGAAAAAAAAAGTCACCGGAAGCGAACACTCGATTTCGGCCACTTTATTCAACCTCGCTCGCACTCGATAGCGCGGACGAGCAATGCGTTCCCGGGATACCGAGAGAATCCTAAGCGCGCGAGTAATCGAATCGATATCGGCACACACACATACAAACACACACACAGAGTCTGTTTTATTTCTTTTTTTTTCCTCCATCTCCCGGTACAAAAATACGAGGCTACGAGTTCGCCGCGCATCTCGTTTCTCCTATGCATTCTTAAATTCTCAAGATGCCCGAATTCTTTCGTTTCTTCAATATACTTCCCGCGTTAACTGTTGCGCGTAACAAGATGTCGAAATTCTGTACTACGGAAAACATTAATACGTGAAAAAGAAAACAAAATCTAACAACGCGCTTTTACTAAAATTTTAGATATCACTATATTTACGTATTTACATTTGATCGTGAAGACGATTGAAATTTCAAATACAAAATGTTGTTTATTTCTAATATGTTATTAATTTAATTAAATTTTATAGTCGCGAAAATAATAATTATTATACAATAATTTAACTCGTCGTTTCAAAATCGACAAGTGTTCATTGTTCAGAAAAAATGATAGACCAGGGAAGATGTGCAGGGCAACATGCGATATACTATATGTATATATATATATACATATATATATATATACATATATATATATATATATATGTACACACGTATGTATATACGCGCATAGATACGGAACTGCGAGGCGATCCGCTTCGTTACCTGCGAGCGATATACGGCGGAGAGGTAAAACACACACGGTCGCACGCACACCCGTTCACAAATCAGACGAGGAACGCTTCCTGCCTGGCTATTCGGCCACGGTCGATCTATTGTCACAAAGTTACGCGATAGCGCACGTTGTCAGCACGCGCGCGGCGACACCTACGTAAACTTGTAATAAAAAAAAAAAAAAAAAAAAAATGAATCGTTGATATAATTCACGCACACGGAAACTGTCAAATATTGAAACAGCGTGTACCACGTTGTCCTATATTCGCGACTTCCACGCGTGTTTTTCTCTCTTCCTCTCTTTTTTTTTTTTCATACTGCGCACATTTCGAGAAATGTATCGCGCGATTAAAAGTTTTAATTTATTTTTCATATCTCTTTCTCCGTTTGTGTGCGCGCGTTCTGGATAATGTGTGCTTGCGCAACACAACTCGTTACACAAAATCGAATCAACGTTGCGCGCTAGACCTAGGTCGTGCGCGAGATAAACGAGTACGTTGGCGGAAATGTGATTTATTTTTTCGTACGCCACTCGATTGAATTGTCAAGACACGTTTCTTTCGGCTTTTATTCGCACGTTTTCGCATTGATTTCGAAGAAACTTCCGACGAAACGCGCGCGAGCTTCATCACGCTTTTATCAAGCGCGAGAAATTTAATTCCCAGTAAGTAAAAAATATTCCAATTGTCACGGTAAATTTTGCAAAACGCGAAACCTCGATTATTAAACTGATTTTTTTTTTCTCCCCTATTGAACTTTCTCGTAGCGAGGAAAAAGACCGCGCTTGTCATCGCGATTTGTCATCATCGGATTCGGAGAACTTGGAGCGACGAGTTTCGTGCGGAGGATTACCGCTCGTCGTAATGGGCTTCGTTCAACATCCGGTCGCATCCGGAAGGCCGCTCCCGTCACGGTTACTCCCGACGTCGTTACATCAGCCGAGCGACGCGAAACAAGCGCACGATTCTTCTGTTTCGCTCGTGCGTCACGTAGCATTATTGTTAAAAGTGCGCTTGTGTGTGCGTGTGTCGCCGATACACACGCGACACTACAAACTCGTCGTCGTTGCCGCAGTCTATCGATGTCCTTTGACCCGGTGACATCCCGATAAGCCGAGCGAGCGAATAACATCCGTTGTCGCGCGAAAAGAAGTCAGTTCGTTGGCGGAGCGCGAGAAGGGACGGACGAAGTGCACTTGTTTTCTTCTGGTTTGAGATCGCGTTTGAGAGTTTCAAGATTCATCTCGGCAAATCTTATCGGTTACCTCGCGCGCTTAATCATCTCGTGCGTATCGAATCGTTACCGCACTTGACGCGCGCTGGAAACCAATATCGTAATGTGACGCGTCACCACCGTAACACGTAACCGATAATAGTATTTTTCTAGTACTCGTTTATTTTCTATGGTTTTTTGACTGACCAAAATAACTCGTCACGAGGTACAGTTGTTATATACATGAATGTGTGCGTGTGTGTGTGTGTGCTGGGCGCGCGCGGAAATGGACATTAAAATCGCGCGAGTTTACACCAACGCGCGCGAACGCACGTTTCTCCCGATTGTTAAACGCGCCGAGGTGTTACGAGGAGACTTCGCAGGGAAACCCCGTCTGCACGGAGAAAACTTTACGGCGAAGCAATTCGAGCGACAGCCAGGGGACACGTGACCGAGGAGCTTCGTTCGTCGGATATAAGCGGAGCAATTAGACAGAAACGCGCGCGAAGGAAGGAGGAAACGCGAGAAAAACCAACGTCGCGTCGGTCGGTGGCGTAAAAAATGGCTTTTCAATGTTCTTCCAGTCGGTTTAACTAAACCCTCGATCGCACTCACGATGTCCTTTCGTGTAGTTCATTAGTCGGTTTCGTTAGTCTTTGTGCGGCGCGCGATAACGAGTTTTAACAGATGTCATTCAACACACACACACACACACACACGCACGCACGCACACTCACTCTCGAAATGTATTCACGTATAGCAGCTAAAACTAATATTTTGTAACGTAACTCGCAAGTTGAATCTAGTTGAGTCTTTGTATCGCGTAATTTTTTTTGTTCCGAACTGACGCATCAGTTAATTAATGATCTTTGAGAGAAAAACAATTATTATTTTCCTTCTGAAATTAATTAGAAAGCAAATCTCTTCAATGCTCTCTTTAATTGTCTTCGCGACCTTTTTGCTCCTCGATGAGATTTTAAACTGTTAATGTTGATTGTTATCTTAGAGAGTGTGGTCGGAGTTCATAAATCCGCGGTCTATTTGAATAAATTCGTCCCGATCTGAAATGAGAGTCAGAGAGAGAGAGAGAGAAAGAGAGAGAAAGAGAGAGAGAGAGAACATTTAATAATATCTATTTGCACGTAGCAATTTGCTAAAATTTCAGTTAGTCGGGGCGGTCCGATCGTTGTTGGCGCGACGATTAATGTTACTATCGAATTAACCTTAGGTTAAGCCGTCGTGTAAATGGAATTGCGAGATGACCGAGCGAATTACCCGGTCGCCTCTAGGGCGGATATTGCGCTGCTCCGAATTATCGATTGTGAATTCAAAAAGCGAGCGCGCAATCGGAGGGGAGGTCTGCTGGAAGGTACGGAAGGCTTCCATGTACCGTCGAATACTTCGAAACTTATTACGAACGAAGTCCCAATTAAACTTCCTCCGTGATTACTTCCCTATAGCAAGCGGTTACGAGAAAGAGAGAGAGAGAGAGAGAGAGAGAGAGAGAGAGAGAGTCCGTTAAATATGCAGAATTTCTGATGTAGTCGCGAAGAATTAAAATTGCGCGCGTTGACGAATATTTCAAACATTATGTTGATTCAATTATCTCGTCGATATCTACAGACTCGCTCCAATGTCTTGCACGAAGAAACGCGTTCAACTGTCTTCCATTATATTATAGGACTCAGTCACTACACAATCATTTTCTGTATCTTTTCTCTCTCTTTCTCTCTCTCTTTTTTGATTTTATTTTTATTTTGTATTTGCACGTCATTTTTATTTGATTAATGTTTGTTTCACTTGTAAATGTGTGTGTGTAACACTTTTGCTTTTATTCAGTGTGTTGTTTAAATTTTATTTTATTGTAAATTATTGCTTGTGTTATTCGCGCTTTAATAGATTATCGTATTCTTTCTTTCTTTTTTTTTCTTGTTTAACTAAGCTTCTTTTAATAATTCCATCCGTATCACACACATAATTATCTTCGTACGTACGTATCATCAAACTCTAACAAGATATCACGTGGGTTATAAATAAACTTTGCTTTGGATTATATATTATATTATCGAGTCGCTGCGCGGTAAGCAAGCGACTCCTTTCCGTTATCCAGTCCGTAGGAGAGCTGCGGAGATAACGTGGCACGGTTCTCGTTCTGTTCGATCCGCCGGGGCTCCGCGAGGTACTTCTCGTATTGGAATGCAGGTGTTACGGGAGAATCCATAGGGAACCCGTCTGTAGGACGATGGGTTCGGACCAGTGTCATCGCAGAGAAGGCCGCAAAGTGTATTTACATACCGAGCCTTGGTCAAAGCCTTTACTTTGCGCGGTCATGCATCCGAGACGCTCGCGACGCCTCGAGCTCTTATTCGACCGAATTTAGAATGAGCTCGTCCCGCTCGCCGCCTGCCGCATCGCGTCGTCAGGAACCCGATAATGGTTATCAAGTCAAATCGACTACTCACACGACGTGTGTGTGTGTGTGTGTGTGTGTGTATACACGATTTTAAATATTGCAAAAATACGAGAAGAGAAAATTCTTGAAAAAATCTGATGGTTGTGCGATTGTTTTTTTGTATAAACTAGAAGTTAAAAAAAAAAAATTGCACGAAAAGTTCAAGAAAAGAATCACTTAAAGTAGGTAAGTAAATGAAAGAGACCTACCAGAAAAAACGTGTATAAGTAATCACAATTCTATCGATCTTGATTGTTGCCGCTTTTATTTTGCTGAATTGGACGGGGATGTGTTTCTCGATTTATGTCGTACGAATTAAGAGACACTGCCTCGCGCCGTTCGAGCGTGACTTTGTTGCGCGTGTCTTTAAAAACGTAACTAAAATAACGTAACAATCATGTGACAATGAGGAGAGAAACACAATACATGACTTTAATCACGTGTTGTTTTTCTACTTCTCCCTGTCACGTGACTTTACGTAGTCACGTTTTTAAAGACACGTGACTAAAGTCACGTGTTGTTTTCTCACTTCTTCTTCTCACTATTTTTTGATTTTGATTTTTATAAGTTATTTCTGACATCTCTCTAATGTATATTATATGGTTTGTAAGACATATATACTACTAGCTGTCATCGCGGTGACAGGTTGTATTCACTGACACTACACATTAAAATAAAAACAAATAATAACATGCCCGTAGCGCGCGCCTGTGTTGTGCTAGTTTATACAAAAACTGCTTGTACGTGTTCTTCTTTCTTCGTTTGAAACAAAAAAATAAAAACAATAACGCTGTCGTATATTTCGCTGAATTCGTGTTACTCCTCGTAATCAAAAAACTGCCGCGCGCGACGACAAAATGAAAACTTCGCGTTGAAATTGGTTCTTCGGCGTGTTTCCAATGTGCATCGGAAAATTCTGTTTTTTTTCCTCGCGCACATCGGCCGCTCATCGGTGCGATTCTCCTTTCCCGAATTTCGTATGCATTCTCGGCGATCGATTACTCGTTAAGGGCGCGGTTAACGATCGTGGCAACAAAATTGTCGTAATAACGTTTGCATTTAGACGGGTGCGCGCGTGCAACGGCTCATTTTTCAGCCGTTTTTCAAAAGCCCTATAAGCCCGCAAGATCGGATCACGGTAAGCATCCCCGTGGCGCTCGAGAACCCCGGGCTCTCTGACAGGCGAAGGGGGGTAATTGCGCGTCGGTGCTGACTTATAGCTTCTAAATCAGTGTCGGCCGGATTCGCCCCTTGCGCCACATCGCCTACTCGAACAGCCTTTTACGAAACTTTCGGGATATAAAGCGACGGTCGGTTTCACCGCCCGCCCGTTCGATTACGGACGTGTCCACCGGACGTGCTACCGAGACGAGGAAGTCGACCGATTTATCGCCGTAAAATAATAGAACGCGAACCGCGCGATCATCTGATATTGTGACTCTGTGAGGGGAGTCGAAGATTTAAAAATATAATTGTACGTAATTTTTTGTTTCTCAGTTATAAACTTCCAGAAAAATCTCAACACAAATCTCACGCTAAAAGAAAACAAATTTTTGCGACATATTTTTATGCGCGCGGATTATCTCTTTCAAAATCTGCTGATTATCGCCTGCTAACGACGAGATGGCATCAACAGCTACGAAGCCACTTCGCTAGCAAACAGTTAGCCAAGTTTCGATCGTGCGCTCGCTTTCACGTTGCGGGAGCATCGCGAGAGAGCAACGAGGCTTGAACCTACTCTCTCGCTTTCGGCGCTCGAGTGGTTGAACTTTATTAAACGATATTTCTCTAATTATCTCTCCTCTCCGAGCCGTGCGCGAGGCGCGAATCTCCGTGGCAGCAGTCGTTACTGCAGCCATGTTTACGGCGCATGTTGGGCGCGTCCCGAAACTATAAACATTAAAAAGGATCGAGGCGCCGAAGTTAACGCCCTTCTTCTACGTTCGCTCTTTCCCCTCATACACTTCCGCCTTCTTCTTTCCCATCCTCTTTTCTTTCCCGCTGCTGCCCTCCCCCGTTTTCTTCCTCCCGGCTTCGCGCAAAACTGAAGAACTTTCGAGCTCCCATTTCGAGGAAAAACTTGGAAAATTAAACGCGACGAGACGGTGTATCGTCGACAGTGGCCCCATCCAATGTCGGAAGGAAAAAGCGGCGGTAACGTTATGCCGAGTAATCGTCGCCGATTTCAACCGAGTATCGCGCTCGCGCGCGCGCGCGCGCGCACGCTTCTGTCTCTGTAATATAACCGTGTATCGCGCGGTTCGCGATACAACTGTAATGGCCACGGCGCGTGGTTAACTTTTTAATTGAGAAAAGTGAAATAAACCGCTCGCGAGAACGGCGCGCCGTTTGATTTTACGAGCTCGCTTTATCTCTCGCGAAAATGCGTTTTTCTCAAGATTCTTTCGCGCCAGACAATACGACGCAACGGAAATCAGAAATTGTTTTGTCCATCCTAATGTGGCTCGCATCGTTCGTGGATAATCGGTACATCTCATAAGAATTCCGCAAGTCGCTAATGACGAACGACCGAAATTGCCCGCGATAATTTAGAGAAATATAAGTTCGTGTAAGACCGCCTTGGTCTCGCAACAGCCCGGCGCGCGATTGCGAATGGAAATAGGACGGAATAAAATTAGCTCTCCCGAACGCCCATGTAATTACGTGTAATTTATATTACTCACCATTGGTATGCAAATCATGCGGACCATGCATGCGGACCATTATGCACCACCTGAACTCCGATTCTATCCGCTTCGATTCGCCCAAGTCGACTCTCGCGGTTTTTCTTTTTTTCTTCTCTTTCTCTCTTTCTCTCTCTCGTTATACTCGCGTTTGGAAGAGGTAGTTTTCTCTATTCTGCAAAAAAAAAATCAAATTCACATATTTTATATTTGCAAAAGTTCGTCTGTGTATAAAATCTCGAATAATAATAAAATGACTCGACACTTTCGATCGGCATTAGTGTCGAATGAATTCTTTGTTTGTTGTCGGTGTGTTAAATGTTTGCGTGTTACATTGTTTATCACGACGCGCGCGACCATAAAATCCAGTCGATGTGTTCAATATTATATAAATACGTATATTCGCCGTAATTAAAGCTCGCGTGAAATATCTTGCTAAAGACAAGTAGACTACGAGTCCGTCAAAGAATCTAACATTACAAGGGAAAGGCGCGCGCGGCGAACTCCCTCAGAGAGAGGGTGTATAATAACGCGGGGGCGACACACGGCGAACGACGAGACGAGAGAGAGAGAGAACGAGAAAGGACGGTTGACGGTAGGACGGAGAGGCGACAGCTTAGATACGGCTGAATTGGTCAGTGGCGTCAGTCTTTTGATCTAAACTAAAATACAAGCCCGAAACAACGGCCAAAGCAAATCTGCACAAAGTGCCTGCCCTCTTCAAAGTACTTGGTTTCGTCTATCTCGCTTCGCCCCGCGCGCGATGGCATACCCCAATGACCAATTATCTTTGTATCTTTGCCGATGACAAGCGAACCGCGAGTAAACTGTCAACGGGGGGGAAAGGGTTTAGTACGTGTCGGTCTATCGGATAAGGGGGTTGGCACATACCGACTCCCCCTGTCTCTTTCTCTCTCTTTCTTGCTCTCACTCCTCTTCCTCTTTCTCGCCGCACTCTTTTACCCTCGCGATCGTCTCTCTCCCCTCTTCGCGTCGCACAACCTCTTCTTCTCGCACGTTACGGCTCGCGCGCTCGTGTCCTCTATTTTTTTTCCTCTCTTTTCGCATTCCTAATTTTATTTTCATCGGTCGCGTTTTGTCGCGCGGATCAAGCCGAAACAATGGGTTTTGCCCCGCGGCGAATTAAATCGAAAGGGAATTAAATCTTCCTGCCATCCCGATTCCCGTTCCCGACGGCCTCTCTTGCACTCCGTGACTCCTCGTCTTCGGAGAGACGAACTAACTTCGGACGTCGAATTCGGAACGAGACTTTAATTGGAATCCGCGTGTCCACATTTAATTATATAGCCCTCGTTTTGTTCTTCTCGTGTTGCAAAGCGTTTTATTATTGCTACAATCGCTCTCGTTGTTCAAACGCGTTGTTCAACTCGCTCGTGTTCGTAATAATAAGATATTTCGATTCACGAAATCGCTGATATCCTCAAACATTACAAATAAGTGTAATTATATAAGTGTATTTAATTATGTGTAAATTTTTTGCACAGTTTTTTCTCCTTGAAAATTTTCTCTTATTTTATTGGATCAAAAAATATTTCAACTGTATTGCTTTTTAGAACGACTGACGTTTAAAATACTCGAAATTCTCAAAATCTCCAATTTCACGAGGGACAATCGTCATCAGCAGAGACAATAGTAGCCTAATGCCACGCAGGAGTTGAAACCTCTCGTACTGTCGCGATACGGCTTTAATTCGTGACGTCTTATTCGGCCGTCTGGCGAATTTCAGTGATCGTTTGATGTTCAGGACGTTCTGCTGTATATAATACACACAGGCAGCTCCCCGGGAATCCGCTGTTCTTCCGTGAACCTTCGTTCGGATAATGATTAACAAGACGGAAATTAACGAAGAACAGATTGGTTCCGTTTAGCGCCGTTCTCGTTACCCTTTGTCTCGGGAGATGCAGCACTTACAAATACTTCTGTAATTGCTCGCATCCTCCTCTCCGCAACGTTTACCCCGGGCTTTAAAGTTAAAGGACACTCCGTGAGAGAGATTTTCTTCTGTAACACTTTACACTTTTTTTTGCGCAGTCTATTACCGAGGTACTAAAATGTTTTACCAACTGCATCTCGCGATCGTTTTTTTTTCTCACTCTCCCCCTCCGTTTCTTCGTGTTTTTAAATTTAATTAAACGAAATCGCAAGAATTTGGCGAGAAAAAAAGCAATCCAGAGTTTTCTCAACGAGCGTCAATACGACACGAGACGCGTCAATACAAGTAAATACCTTTTTAATTATTTCTGCAAGTCGGTCTACGCGCGTATATATATCGCGTATATATATATCGCGAAAGGAAACTTTTTATTTCGAACAATTCCCTCATTAAATTTCATAAGACGATCAATCATTCCTCGCCAACGAGAATTGTATAATTTATATTACGAGCGACGGCGGCGGGCGTCGGGAGTTGATTTATCGGGAAGATCTGAGGAGGTGTGTGTTTTACTTCGGCGGATGCAAGGGACGCAATTAGGAGGTCAGATCTGCGTGACACAATATCCGCCGAGTGCACGTTATATTGCGTAAACCGCATTACTTCTGCAATATGCAACGTGTTTCTGACCGGACCAGGAAATGTGCGAGTACGGATCGTAAACGTTAGTATAACGAACGTTAGTGTAACGACGGTACACAGCGAGTACCCCTTGAGGTCGCCTTTCATTTAACATATCCCCATCCAGGACCTAATCCCGCGGTAATAATCCACGTATCCCGCAGCTTTCGTACACTAATCTGTGCAGTATAAACCAGGTCAATGACGTGATTCACATTTGTTAGCAGTACGATAGAATTCATCTCTTTGCTCTCTTTTTAGCAACTCGGTAACTCGACAGACAAAATCTTATCAAAAATCCAACACATAATCGATGATTTGCTGGAAAAAAAGAACTCCCCGCTAGTATAAAAACCGTATTTTGTGATATCCTTGTGTGTGATTTTTTTCTAAGACAAATTTGTTCAATCGATGACACGCGATACAAATAACATTTCAAGTGTTTGTGTTTGTTTTGTAACATTCAAGTAATTTAATGTAATCCAGAAGTTGGTGACATTACAAATTGATTTTTCATCGTATTATAAAGAATTACTTTACACACAGAAAAAAAACTTTTTATACGTGTAAAAAACAATTGTGACGAAATTACATTAAAAAAAAAAAAAATCTCATAACGTTTCGATTATTTTGAAGTGTCGTACGTGATCGTTCGATTTTTGACAAAAGAGGAGTTGCGCGTCAAGGGTGTCGGGCCGGCCGTCGTCGTTTCCGTTCGGCAGGACTCCACAACGTTAATTCCGCAGGACGTTACATTAATTCCAAATTGGTTTCGGCCGGGCGGAGATTCTCGGCGCCGCGCCAGGCACGAAGGATCACCGATCCACGGGAATACCCGGCTTAGTTCCGTCGTAATTACAGGCCAGAACGGGGCTTAGCCCCCGTCCTTATTTATACGCAAGCTAGGATGCGACGCGACGCGCACGCTGATACTTCATTTCGCCGCTCTTCTCCACCCCTTTGCATGCGATTCTTATTAACTCCATGCTAACGGACAGAGACATTGTCCTCTTAAATCGGTCTTGATGAGTGATCGACGACGTGCCGAAGGAAACAGTACGCGCCTTCGAACCGGGACAAGTTACGCGAATGTGACATTGATTGGCTCAGATTTTGATGAAGAGAAAAACAGTTGTAAAAAATATTATGTAAAAATTCCGACGATTTTTGAAAAAAATTTATTTTTTGCGGCGTAACAAAATTAGATGTGCTCGCGCAAATTAAGGAGACGTGTTTTTTTTTTTTTTACTTTAGAAAAGAGACGGCGTCGATTTGACGATAGGATCTGCGCTATGAGGTGCTGTCGAAAAAATTTTCCCGAAGTGCGTCAATCCCTTTCATCTCTGACAGACAAAAAGGATGCATTACAGTGTGTAGCAAAAGAAGTCGTGAAATTCCGAGCGCGACTAAGACAGACGTTCGTAAAGCCGAGTGCGAGTCTCGCGGGAGGTGGAGGAGGATAGGTCGGGGGTATCTTAAGCGCCACGTCGCTATATTTAGGACGCATCCTTATCTCCGACGACCCCTTCTAACCGCAGTTTTGAATCGTGGCGCGCGCGCCGGCGCTAAGCGTCGGTCCATGTCGGTGATTCCGCGCGCGGGACGAGCAGAAAGGGGTTGCACCCTCGCGCAAGCGAGACAGGGATAGACGGCAGACGGGGAGAGAGGTCAAAGGGGGTGAAAAAGAGAGAGAAAGAGAGAGAGAGAGAGAGAGAGAGAAGAAGGGAGAGATGCTGAAGAAACGAGAGACAGGAGAAGCCAGGCGAACGACGGGATAACCCCGTGAGTGGTCAAAGGCGTCGGAGCGAGACGGCTGACGGTCGCGACGGGGGGGAATGAAACTGCTCACGAGGGAAAAGGTGTTGTAATGAAGCTGTGCGACGATCAAGGATAAAGCGGGATGGCGAATACGCGAAAGAAGTGGATGGAGAACGACGAAGATAGTACAGAGAAAACCGTCAGGAGAAAAAAGAAACGCCAGTGTCCTGCAGAGAGAAGAGAAAGAAAAAAAGAAGACAAAGAGAGAGAAAGAGAGAGAGAGAGAGAGAAATATATATATATATATATGAAGAACGATACTAAGGGTAAAAAAAGGAGAGAGAAAGAGACAGAGATGCATGAGAGTGGAAGGAAAATAGAGAAGGATTGTGTCACAGTCAGTGTTCTGGTGGGGGTGGAAGTGGTGAGGCTGCGCGGAGAAAGAGAGAAAGAGAGAGAGTGAGAACGGAAAGGGGTAACGGAGATAGAGTGAGTGCGGCGAGGAGAGGTGGCGGCGTAGGGACACAGAGCCATAAGAGGGTTGATGGCGGCCGGGGTTGGCCCCAGTAGCACAGTCGCGCGCCGAATACCCGTAAGAAAACACGTAGCCGGTGCAATCCCGTAAGCGCTGTCGCGCAACCTGCACAACCCGACGGACCGATTTTTCCAACCCCTTCGGCGACAAGTTCGAGAGTTTCGGGCCGCTTGTCCGCCATCCCCGTCGCCGCACATTCGCGCCCACACCTCAGAGGGGATGATATCTACCTGTGACTAACGGAGTCGAGTTACTCGAGATGGGTTTTTTTTTTTCCCGAAAGACGCGCTCTGGCACTCTCGTCGTGGGACCAAACCAACAACACAATCGAGGCAACGGTAGAACAGACTTCGTAACAGGTGAGCAACGATCTCTCAAACATTAGTCACCTACCTACGAATAAAAGCGTCTCGATCTCGGATGGATCGCTGCGTCACAGCTGCTGTGAATCCTTACTTGGTTATAAGCTGTTTGACGCACGCAACGAAGCGCAACTTCCGATTTGTTAATCGCAGTGTCGGGATGCTCCCAACAGTATTAAATGTAAAACGCTTTTAATTGCACGCATTGATTGTTCCACTTCAAAAAATCTTTCTTGCAATGGAGAAAATCAGAGCACTCTCAGCAACGCGATCTAATTACGAAATGGAAACTGCACCTCCAGCTTTTATGTTTTATCAAAGCATCATAATAAATTTCGAATTTTCCGAGGTTGATTACCAAGCATTTAGATCCGCTGGATTGACCGAGGATTTTCCACGAAACGCTCTCTCGTGCTTCTCGTTCGAGAAACGTTCCCGAGAGGATCGCGGAGAGGCGCGTTGTTACAAGAAGACGATTGCACCTCGCGTCATCGGCGATGTTTATGTCGCGCATTTTGCGTGACTGGCGCTTTGACATAATGCAAAAGTTTCCGAATGGCGCCAGATGCGACTCGTCCACGAGCAAGAGAGAGAAAGAGTGAGTCAGTCTTCTGCCGCCCGCCTCCCCCGCTTGTTGCTCGTTACTCGAAAGTCTAACTCGAGTCTAATTTACCAGAGTGTTTTGTCCGCGATGTTGCATGTCGTGTCTTTCGGGGGAAGGGATCTGAGTGTGTGTGTATGTGTGTGTGTGTGTAATTCCTGCGACGATGAAACGCCGCCTGCGATTAGCGAGGTGACTCTCTCTCCCCCGAAAATTTCACCTCGAAATTTATATATCAATCCCGCGCGCAACATATTTCCATCGCGCGCAGCGTATCAAAATACTGCACGGCGAGATATCAAGTTCCGTCAACCGCGAAATAACATTGCGCGCTGAACAAATTGGCTTTACGGTTGCAACATCGACAATCTGCATAATTAAACTTCGATATTTAAAAACTAAAACACAATTGATATTTTAATTTAAACATTGTTATGCAGTAAATAAGTCAATTAGTGCTTAATTATTGAATTTTCAATAATCGCGGGAGAGGATTGGATACATTATCTTTCAATACGCATCGTAACAGATACAGAGTAATATCGCGATACGGTATTTTAACCCTGTATTTTAACTGTCGTTTCGAAAATTCTTTAAACTTCCGATATTTAAGAGAACACACTTGATATTTCAATTTAAATATTTTAAATGTGTTGCTACTACTGCTTAATTATTCAATGTTCAATAATCGAGAGAAGGGAAATTACATTATCTTTCATTATGGTTTCACTCATATTGTAATAAAAAGCGCAGTCGTATTTTATATAAAAAATTTAAACTTTTTAAAATTCTTTAATTTTTGAGAAGATTCAGTTCACACTTTTTTGCGGAAAGACGAAACAACAGCCCGCTGCGGTCCTTTGTGATGACGATGATTGCGATTCTGTCAATCGGATTATGCAGTGAGAGAGAAAGAGAGAGAGAGAGGGAGAGAGAGCGACGCGACGCGATCTCTCGTCCATTATCACGAAACAAAGTAGCTCGAGCAAGCTCATTATGGCTCGTACTGATCGGACGTGTTGCACGCGTGCAACGAGACGTAATATTGTGTTGGACCGGGGATGACGGTGTATACGATAATTTGCCCGGTGAGTCATCATTTAAGCGTCGCGGGATTAATGCGTTGCACGTGCTAGCAAACGTTGTGAAATTGAATCTTCATTGCGCGTTACGGCCTCTCTTTCTCTCTCTCTCTCTCTCGTCTTCTCATCAATGCGTCTGCGACGCTGCTGCGCTTTGGAGTTGTCGTGTAAATGCATAAACAAGCGACGTCAGCGAAAATATGTACACGCTGATATCGACAAGTGTTTAGGGACCGCTACCCGTTACTGATAGGTGCATCGTTACGCGTGAGATATAACGGGGATCATCCGAGGGTCGTCGCTACGTGTTAACGTGCCGTTAACGGGATTAAGTGCCAATTACGTTCTTACCGCCGCGAAATTACGTGGCACGGTTAAACTTCTAATTCGATAAGTGGCCGTTAACTGCACTCGAGCGCACTCCAACGACCGGTTGTGTACCATCCTTCCGATTTCTCGCATTGCGACGCACACATAGTTTCACAGTTTTCGGATGACTTCTTTCGGGGATTAAACACGACTCTGTTCGTGTGTATGTGTGTGTGTGTGTGTGTGTTTGCGGGCGCGCGCGCACGAGACAAACGCGTCACTGCGCGCGATATGACAAAACCCACCTCCGTTTTGATATCACGTTTCACATGCGCGAAGAGTCGCAACCGGAGAGATTGCACGTGAAACCTTATTCGAGATTTAATTCGCTAATTAAAACTATAGTACACATAACGCGCCATTTTTTACATTGAATATTTAAGTCGTGTCTTTTTATTTTTGTTTCGTTAAATTCTTATATGTGCGAAAATATCTCGCGAATTTTTCGGAGCTCTCTCTCTCTTTCTTTTTACGGAGAGTATCCGCTCCTAGAAATAATTTAGCTTTTCGTTATGCATTCCCAATGCAGTGCGTGCGCGCGCATATAAAAATCTAGCAATTTATATATATAAAATATGCGCGCACGCCTTCCGTGATTGAAGTTAATAATTGAGAGATTCAGCGTATCTGGATTTTCCCCTCGGATTACTCCGCTCTCAGACGGTGAGCTCTTGCATCTTACCAGTGTAAAAACGGAAGCGTCTTCACCTTTCTCTGTTTCTACGTTGTTGGTTTTAAGACGTGTCCCATCGTCGCCGTAAAAGTACGCTTAAACTCGGGAGCAATTTATTTCGCCTTATCTCTCTTTCTCTCTTGCTTTACTTCTCGCGTATCTCGCGCACGTAGTTGACTTTATGCCAACTTTTTTTTTTTTTTTTACTTCCAATGTTATCATCGCTTTCAGCTTTTTTGATATCGTATAAGTACACCCACAGAGATTTTCACCGCGGCTATTTTGCAATTCAACAGAAATTTCTGAATCTTTTCCGGTTACGAAAAAAATTATCGTCTCGGAATTATCACAACATTTTTTCGAGAACGCGCAAGTACGTCGCAATTGTATTTCAATTTGTTCCGACTCCTTCGTAATTCGTGCTCGTGCAATCTTAAATTTTTTTTTTATTAACTTGATGCAAAATGATGCGCCAGTGGTTATAGCCGTTCTCCTCGCTAAGTTCCTTGATGACAAAGTTTAGAGCTAATTTTCTCATTCCAGATTCATAGCGTAATATATATAAATAATGTTGAAACAATTTGCGAGGATTATTGCGCGCGCGCGTGGGCGATTGTACATATCTTATTAAAATTACCCGACTCACTGACGTCACTGACGTCTCGACGCCACGCGACAAATAGCCATAAGCGATGGCGGAAGGCCAAAAAACGGAGAAGAAAAAAGAAAGACAGAAAAAAATCGGGAAGCGTAAAAGAGAGGAGGACGCGAGGTCGACCTCCGGTAATTTTCATTCCAGGACGAGACAGCGCCGAGGCTCTGAGAAGCTGAAACGTCGTTTAAGGAAATCTTGCCTTAAGTCGAGAGCCGTAGCGTTTAACGCAATTGGAGCTCATTTAAAAATCCCATCAAAAATGTACTCGGAAATATCTGCGTGTCCTTGCTTCTCCCTTTCCCCTCTCTCGCGAATATCAACCGCTCGTTCCTTCTTCCCGCGTCCTGTGCCGCCTCTCACTTAAACCACCCCCGAGGCTATTTCTGCGGCCCTGGCGCTTCTACCTTACCGTCCGCCGTCTTCTTGATCGTCACCCTCGTTGCTACCCTTCTTCTTTCAGTCGCGCACACATATATACTCTGTCATAGTCTTCTTCTTTCTCTCTCTCTCTCTTTCTCTCTTTATCTTTCTCGCTTTCGTCGTCATCACTTCCTTCCCTCGAGCGTCTGACGAACCTTGGAGAGCTCGAAAGAGAGACAGAGTCAGGGGGCTGTCTGATTGGATTGTAAGCTCGATTTACACTACACCTTCGGTTCTCTACGCTCTTCTATTCTACTCTGTCCTCTTCTATTTCTCTATTTTTCTCTTTTTTCACTTTTCTCTTCTTGTATCTCTTTCTTTCCCTTCCTCTCTTACTCTCTTGCTCGCTCTTTCTCTCTCATTTTCCCGTGAACGCGAGCCGACATGGCCCATCTACCAATTTCGCGAACCGGAGCGTTTTAGGAAGTTAACGGACGGATACCGTGCGCGAGCAATAAAATAACGTCGACGGTGTGACCGAGTTACAAAGACAAGTTACGCGAGAACTAAATAACGTTAGCTTAACAAACGTTTTGATTTTTTTTTTTTTTTTTTTTTNTTTTTTTTTTTTTTTTTTTTTTTCATGTCGGGGGTCAGAGTTTTGCGCGACGCGTGTGAAACATTTATCAACCAAAAAAAGTTTGTTTCGAATTTCGCGCGCGCGGTTTTGTAACCGAATCTTTCACAATTTCGCGTCTCGCGTGTACACTCGCCCGCGGATTTATTCACCAAGACAAAGAGAGAGAGAGAGAAAGAGAAAGATAAAAAAAAAAAAAAAAATGAAACCGAGACGTATTTGAAACTTGGTACATATTTTTATATACGCGTGTGCACGTACAACGGAGACTCGGAATTCTCCGGAGTAGCATTTAACGTTACGTTCACGGTATAAAAAAAAAAAAAAAAAAAAAACAATTTAAAGTCGTTCGTTCCGAATGGCGGATTGTCATTGTGCGCGAGAGTCTCCCGCCGCGAGAACTTGGAGACAAACCGCGACCCAATAATGGCAGAGAAACGGAAATATATATACATATGTATATCGACGCATCGAATATCGCTCGCGCACGAGTTGAATGACTCGATGATTGCAAAGCATCCAGAAAATTTGTTTTCGCAATAATGAAGCACCCGCCGCTAACGAACCCATTGTTCTACCAGCGGAGTTGTGTTTCTTCGTCCTTCGGCTCGATTATATGCCTCGCATTATTCGCTGTAACGATTAAATAGCGCAACTCACTCATTAAAGCGCGCGAGTAGTAACCTGGCTTTCGGTATGTAATGTGAGCCAAAACTCGTCTTTCGTACAAAAAAATGACTTTGATACAGAGCAGGAATTGACTGTGAGATAAACGAATCTTGATTGACAAAATTATCTTCCTTTCTCTCACAACGGAAAGTGTCGCAGATCCACTTTTACTCTTGGTTTTGAAGTTTCGAAGAGAAGCAATTTTTGGATACATGGATATATTTCTGTTCAAAAATATATGAGGGGGATGTATTTTTAGACACACAGAAGATCGGACAATTTGCGTTTCATCTTTATCTCTCGCCATCGTGTAATACTAAATAAATTGGAGCTTGTGATAAAACGGGGCTCTAATAGAACGAAATGGAGATGATGGGGCAATCATGAATCGCCGAAAGGTGGAAGAGGAGGAGAACGAGATAAACGCGGAAAGAGAAAAAACGTGTCTATTTTCGAGTCGACGAGAGATAGCCGACTATTGTTCAGATTCGACGATTTTATTCATTTCGATCGCGTACTGGCGAACCGATATTCCAGTGTACATATATACACGTACCAGCGTGATATTTTCTATATATAATATTACAGCAGGAGAGAAGCGCGAGCAGTAATTATTTTCTAACCGCGTGTGCGCGTGCGTGTGTGTACTCTCTCACATTAACTTTTCCTTCTGAATTATCTTTTTCGTGTTTCACGTAATCGGGAGAATGCGACGAAAAGCTTTTCTTAAAAAAAAAAAAAAAAAAAAAAAAAAAAAGTAACGTAAACGCGCTAAATATATCGCAACTGCTTTCTTCGTAAAGAAAAAATTACACAATACCTGATCAATCATTCTATTAAATTGTTGCATTTCCAACGGCAGAATTTTATTCGATATTGCATTCGCCGCGAACTCGAGAGAGGGAAATTTTTTTTTTTTCTATTTATCGCTCGCGCTGTTCACACACCGTTCTATACTTGATTGCGTCTCGGCGCTAATAATGCGGACAGACACAAGGCGGACGGCGATTATCCGCAAGTAGTCAATGGCCGACTTTACACCGGCGCGGCGTAGTTCGTACCAGGCGGGGGTTTAATATCGCCGAGCTGCTTTGCTTGCGGCGATGTTGTCACTTCTGCACAGGCTCTTCCACCTCCCTCCCCTCCTCCGGCTCCGGCAAGTATCTTAATCTTTAATTATCGCCCTTCGCCCTTCCTTAATTACGGCGTAATTGTAGTTAGATAGCGTATCAGTGTCCCGCGGAAAAAGTTTGACGGAGCGAACGCCCGTCGATGATGTGGTCGGCGTAAACGACGTCAATTCCAAGACGTCCAATTATCAGGTCCGATAATCGAGAGGGTAAGAAGAGGAACTGGTGAATAATATACGAAGAGAGTGAGAGAGAATTGTGGATGTAGAAAAAAAGAGAGAGAAATAAGGATAAACGAGCCTCGCCTTTTTCCCGCTGCAATGAATTTCACGCAAGACAATCGCCACGTTAACCACTTCTCACGCGTGAGAAGACAGAAAGAAAAAAAATCTCTTCGGATTTTTTTTTTTAAATAACGTTTTTTTCCGAGATGTTATTCGACGCTCGAGAGAAAGAGAGAGAGAGAGAGAGAGAGAAAGAAAGCTTCCGTCGTTCGCTTCCGCGAGTTTCCAGTCTCGTAACGAGCACATGAGGCAACAACGCTAGAAGAGTTAATAAAATTCCCCCGATTGTGTTGATAATGTATTGATTGCGCGCGAATCGACAAAAACTGCTATTTTCCGTAGATTGATTGTTATCTAAAGACTCGATGGAATTTGAACTGCTGAATTTTTCGATAGCAAAACTGTTATGATAAAAAATCGCGTCGGTGACGCAAGTTTTACGAGAGGAAAAAAAAAAGAAGCATCGAGAGAGTCTATAAAACGATTGCACACATTTTCCAGCGAAAATACATCCCCTCTCCCGGGATGTGGCGAGCATAATTATAATCGGACAGAGAATGCGGGGAAGGGAAGGGGCTGGATACACCTTACATGTAAATTGCTGCTTAGAGCGTCGATCGTGCCCAACTTTATATCCCGATAGGTAGATTAGAAAAAGCAAGGAGCCTCTTACGCGCTTGACTGGCCATGAGGTAGTGCCACCGTGAAGAAAAGGGGGTTGAAGTGGCGAAGAGGCAGGGTGGAATGGTTCGCAGGCGTAAAAGAGGATGCAACGAAAGGCCGGAGCTTCGAGGTAAATAAGGTGAACAAAGAAAGGGAGAGCGACAAAGAGAAAAGAGGAGACTGCTTCAGAGGCGGCGGCGGCGGCTGCGAGCGAGAAACGTCGAAGAGGAGGAGGAGAACGGCTAGATGATGTTCCGAGAGGACGCTAATTCGGTGCCGGGCCGATAATCAGGCGGAATAACGATGGCTTTTCGCAGAACCTAATCTTGCGCGCGTCTGCGTCGAAAATAAGGAGGAATATAGGATGGAGCGAGAGCTGCGCGTAAACCGCACCGACTTTCGTAATTAGTATCCCCTCAGGCGTGGAGGGTGAAATAATACGCGTGAAATATAATCGCGATCTCATCTTCAATGTGTATATATATACGTACGTAGATACATATGTTAAAAACGAATATCGAGTTCTGTCCCGAATCTCTCTTCACGGTTTTTCTTATTAATATATTAAATAAGCGGCGGATTTACATAGAGCGTTCGAGAGAATAAATCTTTTTATTGCGCAATAAAAGTTTCGTTACGCGCGGCATGTAATACGACGTGAGAATTAAAAATGCGCCAGTATATAGTGCGCGCACTACTTTGTCGCGAAGAGTGTTGTAAGAGTTTTAACACGCGACAAAAGGAGGAGAAGTCGGAACGCGATTCCGACATTTTCCAATAATTCCCTGTATAAAGATCCTTCTTCCGTACATGCAGTTCGTGCGTTCTCATAAAGATTCAATGACGTTCTCTACAGACAGAGCAAATCTATTCCCGACTATCAAGACTGACGATTTTGAGAGAGAGAGAGAGAGAGAGGGGGGAGAGAGAGAGAGAGAGAAACGCATAGTTCCTATAATAAGAACATACGCGGACGTTGTCTGGCGCGTGGAAATATATCCGGCGAAAGGATCCGACGGAAAAATATCGGCACGTCGGACTGATATATAGCCATAGCCAATGAACTCGCAGCGATTCTTACCGGCGTGTGTGCGTATAGGCGGCAATCCTATCTACGCGCATATATCTACTTTCGTTTACGTATTTTCCTTTCTTGCCTGTGTAGGCAGGGGATTGAGAGCGTCGTGAAAGGAATCAGGGACGAGGAAAAGAGCGAGAGAGAGAGAGAGAGGGGACCGACGAGGACGAATCGGCGCATCTCGCGCGCGTGATGCGAGACGCAGCAGCTCTGAATTCAGTTGAGCTGATTGATTTCATGGGAAAAATTCCGCGCCAATATGCGCACTGCCTCTCGGAGCCGAACCCGAGATCCCATTCGCCAGCATTCGTGATTTCGCGAGATTTCGTCGATTCACACTTGTAATTTTGTAGGAAATCGAATTGGGGCGTGTGACTTCGGTTGTTTTTCGATTAATTAAAAAATTCTTTCTCACGCACGAAAACGGCGGCTCTGATCGACTGATTGATCGACTTTTTTTTCGCCGAGAAAATAATTTTCTACTCGTTAATGATTTATCGCGAATTCGAGGAATCGAGAGGGAAAAAAACTATAATGTGCGCGCCGGAAATGAAAGAGCACGCGAATAAAACCACAGAGCTGTCACACAGATGATCCATTCGATTCGGAGAGTGAATCTCTCTCGGTTTCGGATAACAGACAGTTTTCCTCCACGTGCGCTCGGGTCAAAGGTCGGGCCGCGGCTACGCAAACAGAAATTACTGCATGGCTGGCATAATCAGGCGAGATAACGGGTAAACAGCATTGCGTACCGACAAAACGGGATGTTCTCTCTCTCGTGCAGTTCCTTCATTCCGCTTTGAAGCAGTTTCCAATTGATCTTTAAACGATCGCATCAATCATTCGGCCGCAATCAATCATTCCAACTCAGCCTTTAACCCGATGCAAAAAACATCGTCAATCAGTATGTTATTTTTCGGTCACGCATTCTCGAAGCGAAAATTTATTCCGATATCGGCGCGCGTCGAGCACAAGGTTTGTGTATTCGTTCTTTGTCGGTGCTGAACGCAATAATCGAGTCTCTCGAGCAAAATAATTTTCGAATAATTATTTTCTCGGCGTTACGTTAGCGACACAATTTCACGATGTTAATACTCGAAAACGACGACCGTCGAAAATATGTCGACCAAGCAGCGGAGCGATATCGGCAACGAGGGCTTTAAAAGCGAGCGAAATCGTCGATACTAACACTTAAGCTTCTAAAAAATTAAATTCCCTTCTAATGGGCAATGGCGAGTCCCGCGGAAAACAACCGGCAATAAAATTAAAGGCAAAGCCCTCGAACGCTTGTAAAATTTTATTTTATTCCCCGTGCCGGGGGCAATTCGACTCGGACTCTCTTTCTCTTTCTCTCTCTCTCTGTCCGCGCGGCTGTGTCTTCTTGTGTAACATCCTTATAAGCGTCCGTCTTTCCCTTGCCTCGATATGGAATCCGAAGAAATAAAAACTCGCAAATTTCGTTCCACAAATAAAAACTCTCTCGGCACGTGCTACGTGATAATATTTTTATATTTGTGCGCTCGCTTTTTCTAATCTCGCAATTGTTTTTATGAAGTCAGCGATCTAGAACAAGTTATAAATTAACCTATTGGGATTAAAAAAATTGATATTTGTTTTGCTTTTGCAACAAATTTTTTGGTGTGTTGTAATTAACATTTGAAGATGTTTTTCAGATTATATCATTAAATATAAAAATGACACTAACGCGGTTCAAACCCGAAAAACATCTTCGAATGATATTAACATTTATTTTATTTTTTTTTCTACTCTCTCGTTTTACTTCGCACACATTTCACATGTGGATCGTGCTGAGATAATGGGGAAGAGGTTGATTTCTGCGTTCTTAACGCCGAGATTTTCTATTTCTCGAATAACGAAGCGAGAAAAAAGCAAATCGTCGTCGGACTCGAATCTCGGCGAGGAGACGAGAGACAAAACAGTTCCCCGCGTATATGCGGGAAACCAATCGCGGCCGGAATTGAAATGGAACACTTCGACGAAAAAAAAAAAAAAAAAAAACAAAGCGTTCCGTAACAGTCGCGCGCGCGCGTCTTCGATCCGCGCGTCTCGGGGATGAGGAGGAGATTTCCGTGAGAGTGTCGTGTATACGTCGTTAGAGGGAGTTAAGGTACGAAGGGGTTTGCGTTTGCACGTTCGCGCTCACACGCCCCCAACGTTTCTCAGCAGTTTACCCGAGAAACAAAATAACGTTGACGCGACGCGCGTGCACGCGAAGACAACAGTTCGCCCACATAAGCTCGCGCGCGGACTGCAGTCCGAAACGTTGCACAAATATGCATCTCTCTCGTACACTCCTCGTCTTTTTTTTTTTGTCTCACGTGACCCGTCGAATATGTCTTTGCGTCAACGCGTGCACCAGACGTGCTCGTCATGAGCGCGCGTGGAGCCGCGATCGCATTTACGTAAATACTTGGTCGTATAACGACTATAAAGGATAGAGAGTACATATGAGATATGAAACGGAGAGAGAGAGAGAGAGAGAGAGAGAGAGAGAGAGAGAGAGAGAAGAGAAGAGAAGAGAAGAGAAGAGAAGAGAAAAGCGGCAGAACGATAGAACGAGCGAGTAATAGAACCATCCTGCAGAAAATCTCTTCCGCTGAATATGGTTCGAGAGGGTGGAAGAAGAAAGGGCGAGAGGGCGGTGGTGGGCGTAACATAATGGATATACGCGAGCTATCACGCAATGCATACTAAGCTCTCTTCTGACCGTTCGCGAGAGTTGCCACGATCTTCGCTTTATTTTTTTTTTTTTTTTCTTTCCCCCGCGGCCGTTTAAGCCGACAGGCCGCTGTTAAGCCGCCGAGTCGGATTGTCTCTCGGTTTTCTCGGGATCATCTTCGCTGAGACACGTCGGCAAGACGTTCGTTCTCGTTTTCGCGACGATTCAGCTTCTCCGTAGGGTGATCGTCCGACGCGAATCCGCGCGAAATCACGTAGCTCTTACACACACGCACACACGCGATTTCGAGATTGTATTTTCGCGAATCCGTGAATCGGAGCGGAAATAGGCAACTTTTAATCGAGGCACGCACCGAGTATGCGTGCAAACGCATTTTATTGGCCTTTCGAAAATACCAAAGCGTGACGCGCGGGCGCGCGCGCTTTTCACGAAAAAAAGAGAAATTATTCACTGGTCTCGGGCAATTTTATCGTGATCATTATTAAAAACCATAAGTACTTGCATTGCGAAAATTTTAATATTCTATCACGATTGCGAAGTTAATCTAGAATCACTCGGCGCGAGTACATCATTCATGCGTGCGAGGTATAAATAATTAATCGCAACGTTAAAGAGTTGCGGCGCGGAGATAAAACGGAAACAAGTCGGTCGAAATGAAGAGTTTGATGCGTATTAATGTGCGAATTTACTTGAAACTATACGATGAACCTGTAATTGCTAAATGCATTATTTCTCGTGATAATGGCAATATAATCGATGCCCACGCGGTTTTGATTCCGATTGTGGCCGAAACGAAAAATCGCGCGTGTGCAACACACACGCGCTATTCAATTCGCGGCCGTGTATATCGATACGGTCTTCTCTTGAAACAGAATGGAATACGCTAAATTTGTCGAATTATCATTTTGGATATCGTCGCGTTACCCGGGCCCCCGGACTCTTTTGTCTATCGTTCTCGCGTCGTCTATCGAGCGTTTCGCGCAATGGTATCATTATCGCTCGTATCCAATTTCGCGATCCAACCGAAACGATGGATCATTAGGCACGAATCCGACCGTCGAGCCATGAGCAATTAACTGCGTCACCCGTTACGTACAGTCAACTAGGTAAACGCCGTATTTATTCCGACGAGGAAGAAAAACTCCCCCGACTATATTTAGCGATCGTTTATTTATTTATTTATTTTTTCATCTTTTATTTGTAAATGTCGAAAAAAAAATTTTTGGGAAAACATTCATTTTTGAAATAAAAAAAAAATAAAGCGGAACGTTTAAAAATTTCTAAATGCGATGAATCAGCAGCTGCGAACGAATAACGCGGAGATTAATGTTCGTGTAATTCGTGTAAAAAAACGTGATGTGCATTAAAAAAAAAAAAAATATATTAATGAAGTCTTTGAAAAAAGACATTTTCTCTGCGCTCTTTCTTCCTCTCTCCTGAAGCCAAACCGTGAGAACTAAATTAAACAATTACTTGCGTTATATCGTTTTTTTTTGCGAGGTTAATTTACACGGGAATAATCTCGCAAGCTCGAAATTGTATTTGCTCGTGATGAACACCGTGATGTAAGTAAATATTCATGAGTCTCTGAAATATTTAAATCTGAAACAGAACGCTAATAAGTGTTAACGCTGCTCATCTTATAGGAGAGTCGCCGGGAGATAAAAGAAACGCGCGCGCGTTTTGAATCTATTATTCCGTCCTATTATATCGCTTTTAAATCCTCCTTAAAGTTTAATGACAGAGTAACGCCGAGTCTTGCTTGTTAATTCGATGAAAAAGTGTGTCTCTTTCCGTCTTTATTCTTTTACTATTGTCACAAAAACTTTGATAGACTATATTTGAATAATAACGCATAGCGGACAGTGTCTCCGAGATTATTTTATTGCAACGCAACACACCCCCACTTACTACTCCACTTGTTTTACCGTCATACGTCACGCGTTTTCTTTTTTTTTTTTTTTAAATTAAAATACCGACGCAACGATTACGTTCTAATTCGCACTTATTAAAAGGAAACAATCGTTGCGATAAAACCGCCGTGATAAAATAAAACTGCGCTTGTAGTTATTCCAAAAGGAAAAAAAAAGCGAAAAATAATTTTAGATGCCATTCCGTTCTATTCGATTGACCGGAAATCGCGTGCGATGTGAGCAATAGGTACGAAAACGAGTGATAGAGACGAGCGGCGCGAATTCGTCGAATCCCGTCGATAAATTCGCACACCGGAAAGCTGTAAATTCGATAAATGCCGTCCCCGGTCATATATACGGCGTGCACACACTGAGAGTGCCAAAGCCGGTGGGGGGGGGAGAAAAGGGGCCGGCTCCGGTCACCCAGTTCATTCGCAAAAATTAACGCTTAAGCCCGACGGGATAAACCGCTGCTGAACGACCATTGATCCCCCGGTAAGCTCTCCGGTCGTGCTCTCTGATATCCGACGCGGAATCGCGCCTGTATGCGGCGAGATTACACGTCCTTGCCTCTACGTGCTCGCCACTTGGACGGGCCGGACTACGGGGTGATCTGGGAAAAAAAAAAAAAAAAACGAGTCCGAAAAAACGGACACTTGTCATGCGGAGTGGACTAGATACCTGCTTCTCCACGCGGAGATTCTCCAAATTAACGGATTTAATTAAATTAGGAACACGTATATGCACTTTAATTTCGATCGCAAAAACATCAATCCGCGTCGTGACAAACAAATTTCTTTCAGCGTGTTTTTTTAAACTTAACCGAGGTATTTTAGCGAATTTTGTCGTCAGCTTGTGTACACAATTGGCTTTTAGAACAAATTGCTCGTGTCGCTTTTGAGGTTTTTTTTTTATACATATAGTATTTCTACATATTTTTCGTGAATTTTTTACGTTGCACAAAATTTTTTTTTTTTTTTTTTTTTTTTAGATTACTCTGTATGCGCGCTTGGTAGTTTCCGAATCCCTTTTTCCGGGCCCTAACGTTTGCGCACAGTCGTGTCGCGTATGTCCTCGTTATCGGCGCGATATTTCAGTTAGCGCGCGGATCGAACGAATGCAGATGCGAAGCGGGAATCGAGCGGCAATCGTATAAATTTCACGATCATAAAGAGAGCAAGAGAGATCCGTTTGTGCGCGCTTAACGGTTTTAAATCGGGGGGGGGGAATCGTTGTGAGCGCGAAATCCCGCGGATAGTTATTAGAGATCGCGACGAAGGGGGTTTCGGTGTTCGGTCGCCGGTGGCGTTATATCCAGAAAGGCCCGTTATATCGCCGATGGTCAGAGCGTCGAGCTAGAAACAGGACCGTACAGAGAAAAGATCCGTTTAGCGGTTTCAAATGGAAAGCCGAGAGATAGATTGAATTTTGCAGGTGGAAATAATTTTATCGACAGCGTTGCGCATATCACTTCTGACGTCATTGTCAAGACACTAACGCTATTAACGCGGAATTCCGTTTAACGGAAATTGATATTCGCACACTCGCTGTCTTCGTTTGGAATTTCGCGCATTTATTATCATCGTCGCTGTTAATTAACGCGAGATTTTTTTTAATGTAACGTATAATTGCCCGAAGAAAGGGAACTGATTCGCGAGTGTCCCTATCGAGCTTCCGCGGTATCCTTCCGTTGATAACCTCGAACAAAGAGGCAATAGCTCCAGATTGGAAATGTCCTACATCCATTGTGGCGCGGAGCACAATGGATTAAGCAAAAACTACGACGGAGGAGGGGGGAGAAGTTACTCGAGTAGTATCGAGGCAAGGAGAAACGCGTGATTGTTCCACGGGCTCGATAATAAGACGAGAACGTGCGATTGGCAAGGGATTTAATGCGAAAGAAATTCGCCGATCAAAAGAACGTCGTCGTCCGTCGATATTCCCCTCTCTTAATGTCGCGGAAGAACGTTTCTGAATCCGCGACTTGTTCGCGCGCATTTCCTACACCCGTTTTCTCTCCTCTCGCTTCGTCTCTCTTCTTTTTTCTTTTTTGTTTTTTTTTTTTTTTTTTTTTTTTTTTCGACTGTTCCGAAGAATGCTCGATAAAGCCTACGGATAATTAAAGTCGTCGTGAACTTAGATTGGCGAGAATTGCGCATCCACTCTTTGGCGTGTGAAAGAGAGAGAGAAAGAGAGAGCGAGCGCGCGAG